>NC_055968.1:10856807-10864307 GCF_018492685.1 Alosa sapidissima | reverse complement strand
TTGCCCTGCCTCACAGGGCATGCTGGGAAATAGGAGCGGAGACAGGACTCGGCACAAGGAGGCAGCGAGGCGCTCCCGTCAGAGCCATAAATAACCCATCGTAAAAAAAAAAAAAAAAAAAAAAAAATATATATATATATATATATAATAAAGAAAAAAATATACAATGCACACAACAGCACCTCATGGAATGCATATGGGAGCCTGAACAAAGATCCATAATCTTCCCCACGTAAACAAAAGGAGGGGTTTGAGCGTCACAATACGGTTACTGTAGGGGGAGTGTGGGGGGGGGGGGTGAAAGTGGGGGGAGTCTGATAACGTAACGGTCACAGTTCTGCTGAGAAATGCAGTTTCATAGGCAGTGTTATTGTCACTGTGTTTACCCTTTAGTACCAATTCCACATCCTTCATCGAGCCTGTCTTTCCAGAACTACTTTGAGAGGGGTAGAGAGAGGGAGGAAAAAAATGAAAGCCAATCATTCTGCCATCCATTCAGGGACTTTGCCTGGGGTGATTTAAAATGCCTGAGCACCTTCAGTAGGGACGCATAGTCCCTGCAGAGCAAAGATACCGTAATGAGAAAAACCTTCACAAACACAAACGCACCTCGGCAAAGCAGCCGGTTAGAGTTCCCATTCTAAAATGTTTGGTAAAAGCTTGGAACATTTCACTGATGACAAACAACACACAAATCCTGATAATTTGTCAGCGGCAAGCGTTTGGCTTTTTTCAGTTAAACTCCAACAGTTATGCTCTAGCGATAGATGGCCTTCAAAAAAAGATTTTGTGGGAGAAGAGGTTTTTTGATGAATACACAAATAAACACATCTTCAGTAAACCATGAATAGTGGGAGGGATGTGTGTTCTTCAGCACAATTTTCACATCACAAGTGCTCCCCAGGGGATAGAAAAGCCAATATTTAAGTCTTTTTTCAATGTTGCTGCATAATTAAAAATCTCCCAGCTTGTGTGCTGTAATCAGTGTTGCATTGCAAAGCTGTCCAATAGGACAGCGAGTACTGTCTGTCACACAATGTCTAAGCACAGCAATAAGACCAGGCTTCCTGATTTCCGTCCTACTGTGTCCATTAGATTAGCTGCAATTATTAGACAACAATATCCGTGATATTTGCATATGGAGAAGGCAATTAAAAATAGCATGACTAACACCTACCACTCTCCGTCTGTCATTCGCAGGTCGCAAAACACTATGAGGCGGATGGCAAAGGAGAAATCAAAGACAGCCATACTACAAACTTGGAGCTTAACAAGACTACAGACTACACCTGCGCCCACGTTTCCAACCTGGGCTCACAGAGAATTTCCTTTTCACTTTGAAGCCACCATTGGTGTGAAAGAGGAGGTATTTGCAATAATAATCAGCATTCTAGTGAGGTGGACGCGTGGCATATGCTCAACCATATGTCTGGACCCGAGCACAGCCTTTTAATATGCACGGAGCATGGCCCACATGCAACCGCAGACTGCTCCAGTCAGTGTGCCATCCGCACCGACACAGACACACGCCAGCACAAATAAACCAGCCCACCGCCTTTCATGTGTTTTCATATCGTTTCATTTCGGAGAGCAGATTTCTTCGCCTTTTTTCTTTGCTTGCTTTGTTCTGTTATTATCTTTTTTGTCGGGCAGGAGAGATTCACCTAGCAAACAAGACTGTTACACAGCATACAGAGTCTATGTTGAAGCTAACCATTTGTGTCCATGGACTACAGATCCTGACTATTTCCATATATGTGTATGTATATTAGCAGAGCCACTGCAGGAGGTCCATGGTGAGTTACTACACAGGGGTTATAAAAACAAAGTCATGAAAATGTGAGATGAGTGAAACTGGAAGTAGAACTGATGAGATTTTCAGGATAGCGTTATTAAATATGCCATGTGATGTAAGGAAAGCCATTAGACGTTGCCTAATTTCAAACAGATGTAATCAAAAAAGAATTAACTTAAGAAGTCTGGAAGCAAGCAGAGGAGCGAGGAGGAAGAAAAGTGCTGATGAGCCCTTTAACATCTTTTATTATTTACTGTTTACCAGCAACTGGCTGCGGCTGGAATGCTGGTGAGTTAAACATGTGTTCTGACATTCCTTCCCCTCGTGAGTTGGCTCTGCTACAGCACAAAGGCACAGCACAGCCACTAATCTATGCCGAGGCCCGCACAGCCAGCGCTGGAGGCTTCATTCGGCTGCAACGCTTCCACTCGCTTACTCCTTTGCCGACCATTTCTCAATGCGAATTTCTTATCCAAAAACACAACAGTCCCTAATGACCCCTGATGTTTTTAGGCATGGTGGCCGATGCGAACATGAAATTGAGCTGTTTGTATGACTGTGGGAGAGAGAAGCCACTACACAACCAGTGCCTCACCAATATGAGCTTTGAATTTCTTAACATTCTGGTGAATTAATGGAAGTTTTGAGGGTGCTCAAACGTCCGTAGGCTGTGTCAAATTCCGTTCTAATGGATGGCTACAGTTGGCCTAATGAACAGGCCATGTGATGGAAAATATGCTGGCGGTAAAGCTTTATTAGAACTGAAGGACTTCTGCTGTCACTTGAGACGTGACCCAGAACTGAGGGGATAACTCCGACACACCTCACACCTCAGCCCTCTTAATGGGCACGCTCTTTCAGAGCAGCAAGTTTCGGAGGAGCACATATCAAAGAGATCTACCTATCAAAGAGCCTGGTGTGCTGAGGCTACTTTTTCAGGACGATGTCAGGGCTGGGTTCACACCAAATGGATTTATGTTTTTGTTATGTGATGTCAACAAACATCTCCATCTTCTTATGAAAGAGCAGCACTGCCAAAGATGAACAGACAGTGACACAGAGGACAAAGAGGAAGAAAGAACGAAAAAGGAGAAGATGAATGCAAGGAAGAGAGAATGAAAGCAGGAGAAGGAAAGAAAGAGCAGAATGAAGAAAAAAAGAAAAGGAAAGAGCAGGGGAACGAAACAGCAGAAAGAATAGAGTGAAAAATAAAGGAAACTGGAAAAGAAAGGAGCTAAATAAAGAAAGAATGTTAAACTAATCTACAGACTCCTTTGGAGGCCCCATAAGGTGAGAGGGCACATGGGATTGAACTGGTGAATAAGCATGCAGCCTATTGTCTGCCTGCCCCATCGATTACATACAGGCAACAATAAGGCAATAATTGGGCGCACAGTATGAAGTGTGAAAAGGCTGTTGTGCCACAGTTGAATGACAATGACTCACTTTGCCTCTGCAGGCAGGAAACCAACAAATACCCCTACTGTATATAACAGCCCTCTGCTGATTCTGCTCAGAAGGCAATGCGGGAATGTATAGCACACTGAACATTAATTTACAATAGGACGTGTCAAAACGGCTTTAATACGGCCATATGTGCTTAAAGAAAGAGTGAGCGAGGAAATCCATTTCCTGTGCTGAATGATAGCAGAAAGCCTACAGGTCACACATGCCCTTCAGTCTTGCCGTTTTGTTACCTACGTTGTGCTGCTGTGATTAAATGACTTGGCAAGATTTATTTCATGAATGTGTTATTTCATATTGTGTTCATCACATGTCATATTGTGTTAATCACAAGGCATAAGCTCCTGTTTACGTATAGGTTCTAAACCTGCACACATGACCCTCTAGTGTCAGCCAAAGCGCAACATTACAGTACTTAAACATTATTAGGAATTGTCTCCATTGGGAGTTAATCACAGCAGAATGAATATGCTGGAGATGAACTGCTCTCTCTCCCCGGCATGCACAGGTATGGAAGGCATTACAGGTATTCAGTTCACTCTCCGTATGAAACAGCATTGGCAATGTGGCCTTATGGGAACTAGAGGAGGGTAGGTAGGTAGGGAAGGGACATTCCCTTGTGTGGAATTCTCAGCGTTTCACTGCTAGATGTATTACATAAATACATTCAGAAGCAAACACACACACACACATTTACATTTAGAATCATACATACATATACAGTGTACAGTAAGTACTGTGACATTTTCATCCCGAGACATGTGGTCTGGATGAGGCTCAGAGAGAACATAATTTTAAGCAGAAGCGTTTTGTGTTTTGATCAGCTTTTGATTTTGCTACCCTTGATCTGTGTACTTCTTCTCGGCTGATACATCTGACACAGATAGAGAAGGAAGCCAGCCAAAGGAGAACCACATAATTCGACTAATTATAATTAACGATTATAATTAAAATGTATTTGTTTTCTGTCTTGCCAAAGCCATGCCCATAAAGCTCTTCTTTTCCCTTCACATCCCTAAATGTTCCCTATTTGTTGACATTAATTACACACATGTACTGAATGTGCTCTCCATCTCTCTCTCTCTCTCTCTCTCTCTCTCTCTCTCTCTCTCTCTCACACTCTCACACACACACACACACACACACACACACACACACACCTCAATCCAGCAGAGAGATGTCAGGAGATAATTCAGCATCTTTTCATTCATTTACATACTTAATAAAATGTTGGGGGAACCTGTTGCCAGATATGTAAAGCAATTTCCTTTGCCAAGCCAGCCATCTAGGACAGTGCAAAATTAACTATAAATACCACTTTGGAAGTTGGAATAAAAACAAGAACAGTGGGACCCTCAGTTAGTTTATCGCAGTGATTGATACTGCCTCTATTGCACTGGGGCATGAAATTGTCATTTGTGCTGTGAGCGTCACGTCAAATGAAAAGTTAAAGGCTACCCGGCGTCGGGCGCCGATTCTCTGCGGCGCCATGAAAGAAAAAAAAAAACATGCTAATTATTCCCCATTCTGGAGGGGGTCGGGGTCGGGGTGGGGTGGGGGGAGGCAACAGAGCCCAGATCTGGAGTAAGAAAGCTGCGCAGGCCAGGACAATAAAAAAAAAACACAATCAAACAGGAGTGCATTAAAGATGGCATCAGATCTGGGATTCACCGATGGGATCGTGGGCGTTCCATCAGAGGTTGTCATGCAATGTGCCGGGCTTGCATAGTTAGTGCGTGCACTAGAATATCCCTCCCTCCCCAGGGCCCCACCCGATCTGTTCTGTCTGCGTGACGAGGAAGGGGCATTATTGCAAGCAATGTAACCGGCCTGTGAGATTACATTCTGCAGCTGGCTTCTTACAGTAAGACAACACAGGATTGAGCTAAAGAGAGAGAAAGAGTGACAGAAAGAGAGATAGATAGATAGATAGATAGATAGATAGATAGATAGATAGATAGAGAGAGAGAGAGAGAGAGAGAGAGAGAGAGAGAGAGAGAGAGAGAGAGAGAGAGAGAGAGAGAGAGAGAGAGAGAGAGAGAGAGAGAGAGAGAAAATACAGAAAAGACGGGGGGGTGTGGTCCTGGCTGGGGGGAGGGTGGGGAAGGGTCAGAAATCGTTTTAAAAGCTACACAACACAAAACAAACAAACAAACAAACCACAAAGGCGACATCAGCAGCAACAGCAGTTCCATAGGCAGTACGGGCTGGCTGAGGGCGGGGAAGGGGGGAGGGGGGGAGGCAATGCACTGCACAGAACAATACCACAATAAACTGGCAAAATCATTTTCCTGCCCTTCATGCAGACTGCACGAAGCGGCACTGGGGCTGGGAAGCAGGAGGAAGAGGAGGAAGAGGAGAAGCAGCCAGCACTTCCAGAGCACTGGACTCAGAGCCACTGATGAGAATGAGAATTACAGTAAAGTAAAGAGGACAGGAAGGGAGAAGAACGCCAGACCACCACAGTGCACTGCGAGGGAGGGAGGGAGCGAGGGAGCGAAGGACAGAGGGATGGAGGGAAGGAGCCTTGCGAGTAGGGCGATGAGTGGGCTGGCAGCACAATAAAAAAAAAGGAGGATAAAAAAGAAAGACGTGATTGAAGGAGAGACACAGAAAGCGGTACGCCTGCAGGCATCCCAGCCGAGAGGAAATGTGCCACGGCACGGGAGGAGGTGGACGTTACTGGACGTTAGTGAGCAAGTACACTACAGAGCCGCGGCCTCACTCAGGCGAGTCCAGCAGGGTACAGTATACTGACCTGGGCTTGACACAGCACCAGTGGTGGTGGGTTCAATAAGTGTGGTTGGTTCAATAATTGCTACAGGAAAAAAAGGGGAGAAGAGGGGAAAAAAGAGGACAGTCATGTATCATTAACATAATGGAGACACAAAAAGAAAAGAGAGAGAGAGAGAGAGAGAGAGAGAGAGAGAGAGAGAGAGAGAGAGAGATTGCATGCAGACAAGAGGATAGAGGGATGGAAGAAATACTTGTGATGTCAGCACTTTCTGTAGTCAACATGCTCATGGCAGTATTATTGTAATTCCTGGAGAACCCCATTAATCTTTCCCCAGACTGACGCCGCGTTCTGACTAAAGAGATTTCAATCACATCGCAGAGACTGATCTCTGACACCTGGGACCGAATCCTTGATCGTATATCAACTCAATGATCTGGAATAAGGCCCCCACTAAATTAACAAATTGAACTGAACCACATAAAGTCACTGTTTAATCATGACAAAGTAAGTTCAATTTCACCTTTCCAATTTTCTTAAAGGTTAAATGTCAAAGATGAAATAAAGTTGGCGCTATGGATTTTCGCTTTACAACAGCAGTTAAACGCTCCTCGTCCCTTTGCCCAATTTTAGACTGTGCCTGAGAAGATATTACAAAACCGGTCTACCGACGCACTGGACGAGAGACAGCTGAGCAAACTACAGAATGTTTGACTGTTTACAAGTGTCCCTGTGTGCTGGAGACAAACAGCTGATGCTCGGCACCACAGAGTTTTGACACAATGTATGCACTGCTCTAAAGCCATGCAAATAGGCAGGGGCTGCAGCATCCCTCCCCTCACATCCATTCGATGGCTATTGCCTCCCTGCCAGTGGAACTGAACAACGACATCAACAACAACAGCGCCCTGTGACTTGATACGGCAGAAAACAGAACGGCTGAAGGATAATAGAACAGTGTTCTGGTCAGACGCACTCTTTTTCTGAGATTACATGGGCCAGGCTTTCAACCCCACTTTCCCACTGACTAGGCTTTTTTTTTTTGTCTGGAGGAGAACAGCTGTGAGCACTGTAGCCAGGATAAGGAGCATGATGCCTGTTTCAGTAGCTTTCAGAGGAAAGAGAGAGAGAGAGCGAAATAGAGAGAGAGAGAGAGAAACAGAGAGAGAGATGGAGAAAAAGAGGCAGAGAAAGAGGGCAAGAAAAACATTTAGCCGATGAGGAGAGTGAAAAGTTCCATGGAGGGGGGAAAACGCTATAAAAGTGACACAACAAACCGAAGTCATATCAGACTTGGTATAGAGAGGCAGTGCATTATCTCCTGCCGTGCCACCCAGCAGGAGAGTAAGCCGCGGACACAATAGCTCATCTGCCTCGCCCCACTCCCTGGCCCTTCTCATTTCACCTGGCTATTCCAATCCTCTCTCACTACAAAACTTCGGGTCTCACTTCTCAAACTCCACACCTTATCTTCCCCTTCGCACTCACTCTGGATTATACTAGACAG
>NC_055968.1:10486807-10539307 GCF_018492685.1 Alosa sapidissima | reverse complement strand
TGACTTATTGCTGTCAATTTTCCATTATTTTATGTCAGTTTTTACATCAGCCTGTTAATGTCTGACTCACGATAAGGATGGAATTCTAGTTGTGTGAAGTAATAAGGGATTGGTGGAATGATAATCACTAGTCATAGTTGTGTAATGGTATAAGGGACTGATGGCATCACCAGTCAACCCTTTACCGTCCAAGTCAGTGTGCCTCCTGTGACAAGGCAGGTCTGTGCCTCTTCAGCTGTAGACTTCAGGGCATATCCTCGCCATATCCTGCCCATATTCTGGCCATATCCTGGCCATATCCTGCCCATATCCTGCCCATATTCTGCCCATATTCTGGACATATCCGGGCCATATCCTGGCCAGCTTGATTTCAGAGATGGCTGCTCTGATGGTTTGTGCATCAGTCTTGCTGAGTGACTTATTTTCATGACAGGAGGACGCTTTGTTTACAAATGTCAGAATATGGCGTGGATGTAGCAGCGTGCGTATGCTCATAGAAAAATATGAAATTGTCCGTGAAATATCTCCAACAGATGTGTGATCTCTATGCTGTTGCTTTCATGTTATCTGCACTTGCCCTCAGGAGAATTGTCAACCACAAATGGGGCAAACGATTCAGTGTTCTTCTCCATGTGTGTGTATAAAATCATTATGCTTTTCTCTGTACACGCGTGTGCGTGTGTGTGCGTGTGTGTGTGTGTGTGTGTGTGTGTGTGTGTGTGTGTGTGTGTGTGTGTGTGTGTGTGTGTTTAGGGGAGAGGGGGGATGTGATCATTGCATGTTGCATGTCAACGGCTCTAACCAGTAGCATCTCGTTGCTCCTCTTTTTGTTTTTTTCGTCTCCTCTCTTCTGTTTGTCTGTCCATCCCCACCAGTAATTATCGTGTATGCGACGGCTACTATAATACCGATTTGCCAGGGTAAGCTTTCATCATATACCGCTTCTCTCTCTTTACTGTGCAAGCAGCATTACGCTAGCAACACAACAGTGTTTGCTGATGGCTTAGAGGTTAACATGCTTGTGAAGAACTTTTATACTTTCTTTTCTTTTCTTTTGTTTTTCCTTAACTGTTATCTTCCTGCAAGTTCCAAGATCAAAGTTGCAAGTCTTTAGTTGAATGCATGCTAATTATGCTCTGATCATTCTGGTCTAATTTTGTCTCTCTCTCCTGCTTATTGCTCTGTCTCTAGCTATGAGGATAATAAACCGTTCATCAAGTAAGAGCATTATTAGTGAGAAAGTCCTTTTTATCCCCTCAGCCTGTAGTTGATGCCCCCCCCCCCCCCCCCCCCCCTCACTCCACTCTCCCTCTGACCTGCAGGGGTTCGTCATTGTCTGTGTGCTCGCCCTCATCCTCCATGTCTGTGGTCGGTTCTGTTGGATGTCTTTCATGTGGTGTCCCGCGGTGTGTGGGGGACTCCTCCGGACACCCTCACACACCAACTCTCTCACACACACACACACAAACACACACACACTCCTTTGTTTGTTCTTCCCTCTGCTCTAACCGATTTCTTTAGTTCCTCAGCGCTCCCAGACATAGACCCATTGTCAGCCTATTATACTGTATACGCTCTGGTCTAGTGTGCTGTTTTTAATAGAATCACAACTCAAGATACATGCCATAATTTCCCGTCTTTTTGAACATGCAGCCCTAAATCATAGTTGTATGTGTGTGCGTTTGTGCGTGCGTGTGCGTTTGTGTGTGTGTGTGTGAGAGAGAGAGAAAGAGAATAACTGTTTGTTGTGTGTGAGACAAAAACTGTTTGTCATTTAAGAGATTTACGCTAAAACAAATCTCCCCAGGGTGGCACTTTCTTTAGGTGGCCCAGTGGAGACAGACGTCCGTTTGGCACTGTGTTAAAAGGGTGCAGTTTAAACATGGGTCAGGAGAGCTATGGCACTATGGCACAGCATGCGTGCTGACGGGTACTACCCGGGTCCAGTTTCGACCAGCGGTCATTTCCCGCTCTCACCACTTTTTTATTTCTCCCTCCTGCTTCATGTCTCTCTCAGCTGTCCTCTCGACATCTTCATAAAGGCAAAAGCACCAAAATATAATTATGGGTTAGTCGACAAGCACCTGTATTTTCAGTTGGCAGGTGTGTTGATAGCATTTCTAGAAACACCTGATGACGATCCTCAGAGGTCCATCAAAATGAAAGTGCTTCCCTTCCCACCAAACAGTGGAAGTGTAAAGCTGAATTAACATGTTGCTCTGATGTTGGCATCTGCAGTTCTCAAGCTAAATGTAGCTAGTGTTTTCATGCTAACAGACTCAACAGTGGATGGACACTGTGGGTGTTTAGCATTTCATCATTACTGATGTCTCCTTAGCATACCCTAGAGATGAGGCCTATCAGTGTATTTTGTGGATGGACGAAAAATGAAACACAAATTGCTTGTTCTTCTGTTTGTGGTTCTAGATCTTGGGTTCTTGGAGCTTTTGCTCTGCTCTTCCTCCTGGTTCTGACGTGGACATTTGGATTGTTCTTCATCAATGAGTCTTCTGTGGTCATGGCCTATCTCTTTACAATATTCAACACCATCCAGGGGATGTTTATCTTCATATTCCACTGCCTTCTTCAAAAAAAAGTAAGTGGATATGTTATACTGAAAAAAGATAAATACTGCAAAGTATCCATCTGTTAGTGTAACATTTGGTGGGTAATCGAATTAATGATGGTGTGCCAAGCTACTATTAAAACATATTTGACAAGTACGTTTTGTTGTTTTGACAGTTGGTAATATTTTCATATGGCTCAAAGAGAAACCCGAAGTAGCAGTTTTTCTAACTTTCTTCCACTATTACTTGCATGGCAGGTGCGAAAGGAGTATAGCAAATGCTTCCGTCACACTTACTGCTGTGGAACTTTGCCAACTGAAAGTTCCCACAGTTCAACCAAGACATCAACCACAAGGACCAGTGCCCGCTACTCCTCTGGCACCCAGGTACTGTCCAGGCACACGGAGGCTAATCGAGTTCACCACTCAGTCGGCCGTTTGTACTGAAGACAAGAATTGAGCAGCCCTGTGTCTTATCCGAAGGTCTCCAACAAAAATAATCTAATTTTACAGATGCACAATAAATTGAGAGCTTTACAACATTTGCACATGAAGACACAGAAAATGGGGCATTCTATGCATGGCTTATCCAACTAATCGAGGCATTTGTCCGTAACTGCATACACCACTCTTTGCATCTGCTTTCAAACTACTCGCAATCTGTTTACATAAATATTTTCATCTTTGCCAAAGTTCTTCTCACTGCCATCAGTTTTAAAGTTGTTTATATGCCATCTAAGGTAACTAGTGGTTAGTGGTTCTTTTTTTTTTCTTTTTTTTTTGAAGAGCAATATCAAGAAAGGTATATTAGTCTTATGTATTTTGGATGTATGGTGGAATGTTCATGTATATATTTTTCCCCTCACTATTCCAAATATAACCCCTGTGCTTTATGGATCTAACAGAGTCGTATTCGGAGAATGTGGAACGACACCGTCAGAAAGCAATCTGAATCTTCCTTTATCTCAGGCGACATCAACAGCACATCAACCCTTAACCAAGGTCAGTCATAGAGAAATCTCCACTGCTTCAAGACAAGATATAGCATGCCCATCCCGAGAAGGTGAAAGAAAGGAAAGCTGAAGGAAATGTTAAAGAGTAGCAAAGCAGACTGCGACATGTGCTAACACCTGTCACAACCTGGGCCACTAGTCATCTTTTCACACGTATGATTAGCATATCCATGTTTTATGATAGGCAGAGTAATGGCCTCCTTATGCACCACTTGACAGTGTGTGAACGAACTCTGTCAGCCATTCTAAGCCCTAATTAGTTCTAAATGAGTTCATCACTGTCAATAAGCTTTGACATGCAATGATACACAATAGAGCGTTTGTCAGACAGGTCATTACAGGAGACTCCCCTGTCCCTTCGCTTGCAGATAACCAGCGGAGTGTGAGGGTGTGTGTGTGCGTGTTGTAATGGGTGAAAGAAGCGAGTCACTGGTGGCTCCAGCAGCCGCACATAGCGGCACATTGGGCCCATTCTCCGTTATGTTTTGGTGTTTCCTCAATAACCTGCCGTGGCTTGATAAACGTGGCCCTCCACTTCCCTCTCACATGGTCGGTGTCACCGCACAGCCAGAACAGGATTACAGGCATCAAATCCCTCTTCAAATCCTTCATGGCCCGTCACCGTGGGCAGCAAGGCCGAACACAAAATGGGGCTTAATATTATTTGATCGTTTCAAGCACTCAAACTTCAAGATTCAGTCCATTAAAAAAGAAAAAAAGAGATGGAGAAAGAAGGGAAGAGGGGGATTGGGAAGTGGTGGAAATGGGCGATAAAAGGAGGGATTCAATCAGGCTTTTGGCCCAGTAACACCCTTTAGGATTCACCCAAAAACAGACTCAAAATTGTTTTCTGAATTATAATTCTATTTGCAGCAAAATGTAGTTTTAATTAACACTAATATGATGTTAGATTCTTACAATCCCAGCAAATCCTATTTGTGAGGTCCTCGCCCCACCCCGCCCCACTCCGCATCCCCTTGTGAATGTGTTGTTAGCTTGGCTGGGCTGCGGCTCTGGGACTCTATCCACTTAGGCCCTAGAAAGAGCTAGCATTCATAATTTAGCCTGAGCACAGATATGGTGATGAGAAGATGATGTTCAACTCTGAATGACCCTGGTAGGGAAGCGCAGGTTGGCCAGTCACGCTGTTCTAGCTCGCTCTCAAATGGCTTTCAGTGCATTCTGGGGAAAGATGGGTCGCAGTGAGGTGGGGGTTTAAAAATATATCTGTGACTCAAACGCCAGCTTTCAACCCAACTTGACAGAGATGGTTTACAGACACAGAATCTCTGTGAGCTGACTGCCGTATTTTGGATATGTGACAATTGATTAGCTGATCGTGTTATGCCTATGGAAATAGTCCTCCTTTCAGTTCAAATTTAGTGACATTTGGAGAAGTATCGGTAACACTTGACGGGTGAGTTCATAACACATTCATAGCAGCTGTCATAAACTGCACATAAAGCATTCATGACTGTTTCATTCATACCAAACCTTTCATGAATGTGGAAGACAGAATGACGACAACTTGTCAAAATAAAAGTCCAACAATCGCAAAGCAGCATTGTTTTAAATTTGCCTCCAATATTTCATAATGGATACCATTAATTTAATCTTTCCAGCCTTTGTAAATATTTCATGAATATCTTATAAAGTCTACATCGAATGTCACTTTACTATACAAGTTGTGAAGTATTCGTAATGAGTTTAACACTGGGAGTATTTGTGTAACGTATTTGTGTAACCTGGACCGGTTGGACATTCCCAGTAGCAAAAGATGAGAAATCATCTGCAAAGGTTACATCATAAAACAAATACATTTTTATGAAAGAAAAATAATTTTCTTGACCATGTTTTGGCACTGGAGTAGCCCATTGACTTAGATGTGATGTGATCAGGTAAGAGGTTTGGAATAAAAACGGCAAAGCTGTTTTACGATTGTTGGACTTTTATTTTGACAAGTTGTCGTCTTCCACATTCATGAAAGGTTTGGTATGAATGTTGAGTCATGTCTCATGAAACAGTCATGAATGCTTTATGTGCAGTTTATGACAGCTGCTATGAATGTGTTATGAACTCACCCGTCAAGTAAAGTGTTACCGAAGTATCTTAGTTTTCCTGTAAATCTTTTAAGTTAAGTTATTGATATAATAAGGTCTCTTATAGATGTCAGACTTTTATGGGGAAGGGAAATTTTAGTTGAAGCATGATAATTTAATTTCCGTCTCTTAAATTTTACAGGTTTACATTAATCTCAAATGGTTGTGCCAACCCAGACCTTATTAAAAGATTACAGTGTTTAGTTTTGGATTGGTCGCCAATGCAGAGTTATACTCATAAAGTCTAACTGAAGATATTCAGAGATAATGTGATCAATTCAGTGGGTGGTACTCCTCAGGAGAGGGAGGTTTAGGGATATTCCAGTTTGTTCATCTCATCTCGAGAAGATCAGACAACTTTATACTTTACAGGAAAAAGTTATACCAGAAAGTAAAGATTCTGCCGGACGTATTGTTTCTAAGAGGCTTCGGAGCTCCAGAGCAGTGCTCTCTCCCTTCAGAGCTTGATTGGACAGCTCTGAGACTCTGCTGCAGAGATGAGATGATGGCCATGCTCAGGGTCACTGCTGTTTATCAGCAGAGGCTTGCAGACGAAGATGGAGTTTGGACAATTGTCCAGCTGTTTAGACAGAAGAATGTAAAATAAAGAGGACCATACAGTATGTTGGTGCAGTGTTCATACAGATCGAAAAATTGTGTTTGGTACATATAGTCCCCCTTGGTTTACTTTCCCTGCATGCTTTTGAAATCTGTGGACGTTTCCACTATTGACAGGTTTGCTAAAGAGAGTGTAGTACGGATAGGACTGTACATGCAGTATGTTAGTAAGTATGAATGCTTACTTAAAGAACTCATACAATGATACATACTCTCTGTCCCCATTCCTCTCTTTCTCTCTCTCTCTCTCTCTCTCTGCTCCAGGAATGACAGGCAATTATCTTCTAACTAACCCTCTCCTCCGACCGCAAGGCACTAACAACCCCTATAACACTTTACTGGCTGAAACGGTCGTGTGTAACACGCCCGCTGCCCCCGTCTTTAACTCTCCAGGTGTGTTACTGCTCTTCTAACACTCACACACTCACTCACACACACACATGTTGTTGCTCTAAACTGTATAAATGTCATTCTACATTTTCATTTGCTTTGCATTTCGGCAATTGAAAATAATGATGTATGTACAAACATAATAAATTACTTGAGTTTACTTTTTTATATTTATTTACGGCTTATACATTTGATATGGCCTATTGTAAAACATAACTGCTATGTAGTACTAATTCGATAGAAGGGAGACAAAAACCCATCTTGTTTAACTTACATTAAATGTGTTGGGTGTGAAATCATGCATTATTTTATACAGTACTGTATGTTCATCTTACTTTGCGCAGCGGATTTCTTTCAGAACCACTAACGTATTGTTATTTCATCAGTAGTTAACAACTAAACTAAACATTATCATGTTCTATTTCTGTTCCGAATGTCGACTCTAAAGCATTTGACTCATGATGCTGTGTTTGTCAAAACCAAACTCTGGAGTTGATGTGTTGTGAATGACCGTGTTGTAAGGGTGTATGAACATGTTTTAATCTCTGTTGTTTGCTCTCTCCTGCTGCCTCCTTCTATAGTGACCTACAGAGAGACAAGTATGGGAGTAAAACTTAACTTTGCCTATCAAATGTAAATTTTTTTCAGCATGGTTTTAAACAAAATCAAAGAACAACCACACAAAAACTGGCATTGCCACTGCTTCACTATCTATATCATCAACATTCTCATACAGTTGGCAAGTGGTTCACCAAATAGAAATCCAATTCAACGTTACTCTGCACTGATGTCCATGTTCCCTTTCCTGACTGAATATTTCGTAAATATGTCTGAGGCTTTAGAGTCTCTTTAAGTCTTTATGAAAGTGTGTCTAACATCTGGAACCTGCTGGATATTGTATAGCATATAAATGCATGCCTTTTGTGTAATGATGCACTTTAATTAAACTATTTAGATGCTAAATGTTACTCTCAACTCTAATGGCATTCAGTGTGTAAATGTCAGGATTTAACACCAGCTCTAGGTCTCTGGACCAGTGTTGAATTTAAAAGGGAGAAAAGACTATTTCTAGTAATAGTGGGCATTCTCACTCTTCAATTGAGCTGCACTCTTATCAGTTCCCCCCCCCCTCTCTCCAGACGTTATCTGTCTGGATGGAAATTCTTTTACAACAAGGTATAGGTGGATTGTTATATAACTCCTGGCATCAGTCATTTCTCTTTCTTTCTACCCTTTTCTTTCCTTTCCTTTTTTCCTCCTTACTCACCACTTTATTTTTTCAAAGCTGTGTAATGTCCCATATCTGTGCCTGCAACATAGTTGTTGTCCCACCGAAAAAAGAAAAAAAAAAAAAACATATTTACCACCCTTCTCTCTCTCCAATCTCCAAACCCTTTCAGAGAAATGCATTCACATTCCACACTCCAAAGTGTGTCGAGTCGAGCCAGACACAGAGACTTTAATCTCACGATTGCTATGTGTACTTTGTGCATAAGAACGGGCTGCCTTCCTCTGAAGCCGGTGGCTCACAGAAAGGCCTGCCATTGCCTCCTGTGACCTCCCTGGCTGTGCTTTTTTCTGGGGTTGCTCGATCAACTGGGGGTGCATTTGGCCCTGTCGCTGTGACTAATGCAGGCTCTCGCAGTGACCTTAACCAGCGGAGAACATTGACAGTCATTGAGAAAGTCTAGAAGGAGATTCGTATTGGAAATCACTGAGCAGATTGTTAATTTGATGAACCCTTGCTCCAACTAAGTTGCTAAGTTTTTGTGTGTTTATTTATGTCTTATGTTTTCTTTCACTTCTGCAGTTTTCCATCTTGTCCGAATAAAACGTTTCTTTTTTTGTTTGTTTATGTTTCTTTCGTACATCAGCTACACTTAGGCCAGGTAGCCTGAACGGGCTGACACGATGTGAGTTGTGCTAATTGAGTGTGTTCACCTGCCTGTGTGTAGTGATGTGGGGTGCTTGCTTGTTCGCCCTTGTAGTGAGAGAGATGGCTGTCCATGTTCGACATGACTTTTCTTTCCCTTCGTTCATGTTCTGACATTTTCCCCCTCATTCTCACCTTCAAAAACCTCCTAACAGTGTTGGTGTCTTGGCAGCTTGCAAGTCTGCACAGTCGTTTGCTATTTTCTAAAAACAATTCTTTAATATTATTAATTTATAACATAAGTTATTTTTTTACAAGTGTTAATGTTGTTTGGGATATTGAACTTCACTCTTCAAAACTGAAATGAATTATGTTGATTTCATTTAGACACATTAGAACATACCATTTTCACTCTGAACATCAATTCCACTCGTAGCATGCATTACAAAAAAAAAACAAATAAAAGGAGTATTTTTTGTTTGTTTGTTTAGCCTTTTGTTTGTTTAGTCTCATAAAATTTTAAATTCCTCAATAAAAGTTTAATGAACTGGAGGCCTTATGACTCCTGAACAGCATTAACACGAGCTACTGTAGCATTAGCGTTGTGTTAGCGATGTGCCCAGTGTAAACTAATGTAAACCCTCCCAACATGCTCTCTCATTGCAGGACACTCACTGAGCAGCAAGAGGGAAACAAGTGCAATGGATACTCTACCGCTAAATGGTAACTTTAACAATAGCTATTCACTGCGTAACGGAGACTACGGGGACAGTGTGCAAGTGGTGGATTGTGGACTAAGCATAGACGACGCAGCTTTCGAGAAAATGATCATCTCGGAGCTGGTGCACAATAACCTCAGGGCCTGCAACAAGACTCACAACACGGAGCGAACTTCTTCTTCTTCTTCAACCAAAGTGGCCGTCGGGGTCGGTGGCAGCAGTGGCAGCGAAGACGACGCCATCATGGCCGACGCCTCGTCTTTGGTGCACGCTGCCAACCCGCGGCTGGAGCTGCACCAGAGGGAGTTGGAGGCGCCGCTGATCCCACAGCGGACACACTCCCTCCTCTACCCCCCGCAGGACAAGGGCAAACTGGAGTGTATGGAGAGCTACATCTCTCCCTTGACGCCAGAAACGGACGACAACCTGCAGTCCCCCAATAGAGACTCTTTGTACACTAGTATGCCTAATTTGAGGGACTCACCTTATCACGAGTGTAGCCCAGACATAGAGGAGGACCTTTCTCCGTCCAAGAGGAGCGAAAGTGAGGATGTCTACTATAAGAGCATGCCAAACTTGGGCGCTGGGCATCAACTGCATGCCTATTACCAGATAAATAAAGTGGGAGACGGCTACATTATTCCCATAAGCAAAGATGGATGTATTCCCGAGGGGGATGTGCGGGAAGGACAAATGCAGCTCGTCACGAGCCTTTAGACCGATTTAAATATTCACCACTGTACTCTTGGCAATGTAGTAAGATGTGTCGAGGATTCTCTCCACATGTCCAGGTATCCACCAAATTTTCATCTGCATCTTCAACCTTGAAGAACATTTATGACTATGGGGAGGGTAGTATGAGATTGTTTGATTTTGCCAGGACTGTATATAAATTGAAGAATAAAAAAACAGCCCAATAATGTATTTATATGTTCTTCTGTTGCTGGAAAAAAATGAAAAGATATTTAAAAAATATACACAAAAAAGACAACCATTCCAAAAAAAACAGTTTCTTACTTAAATTTGTACATATAATACACATGAGCATAATGACACACACAATCAACATGATCACTGTCTAAACCTGTTTTGTATTATATACAAAATGGAATGTTTGACTGCTGAAATGTTCCTGAAGACACTATTGGATTTGGAAGAGGTCTTGAGTTTTGGGAGGCCCTGTGAGAGAAAAAAATAACCACTAGCAATCAAGCCCCAGGCCTTATTTTCTCCAGTGTATATTGAACTCTTGACAAGACAAAAAATACAAAATATTTATATATATTTTGTTGTATTGCTAGTGAAATCAATGACAACTATAATTATGAAGAAAACATTTTAATTAAAAAAAAACTATGTTTTGAAGAGACTATTGTGTAAAAAAAAACCTCACTCATTGGTGGTCAGTGTTTCCTCCCTGCATATACAGTACATCCCATTTCTAGCTCATGCAAGTGAACCGGTGGACATCATCCAGAGGAAACGCGTAGTCATTTCAGCTCATGTAGAATGCTCCGACTCAGAGTGCCGCTTTGTGATGTGAATCTGTAGAACAGATGAATATGCGATGGACTGGTAGGCCCCTTGTTCTGGACTCAATTTCCCCCTGTAGTTTCTCATTTGAATTGGGTTTTTTGTTTGTTTGTTTGTTTTATTATTCTCCCCCACCCCTTCGAAACAGTGAACTTTTGTGAATATTTTCAAGCACTGATATACATGGTTCATTATTTTATATAAGCGTGATATTAAGACATTCATCACTTTCAAAAGAAATGTAAAGGTCCACACTTCGTAAACAATAAATACATGTGAATCTTTTTGTCAAATCTCATGCTTTGTTATTTTTCTTTCCCCTAACTAGATTAATGTGAGTGTGTGTGTGTGTATGTATATGTGTATGTGTGTGTGGTTGAGGTCGGGGAGGGGGTGCACATGTGTTATCATATTGTGTGGAGTCCAAGACTACATGGATGAATGACTAAATCAGAAAACATGTTACTTCAGTCATTTCAGTTTATGCACATGCAGCACTGAATGCATAGTACAGGTCAGCACCATACCTGTCAACACTTCCTTTTTTCCCGGGTTGTCCCGTATTTCAAGGTCATCTCCCAGCACCCTCCCGTTTTGTTATTTCTACCGGAAAACTCCCGTAATTTGCATGGCCATCAAACTTCATAAAATCATTGATCCATTCATTTTTTCTATTAGTCTGACATCTCCCAGGTTGCCAGATTGTGTATGAAATACATACTACACATACACGATCACTTAGTTTGAGTTTCAACCGTTTTGTCATAGGCTAAAACCTGGCAACCCAAAACCCAAATAAGGAAGCGGGTCTCGTCATAAGCAAGCGGGCTAGTTGAATGGCCTACTCCAGAACTAGCTGTGGTAAAATTGTTGGGAATTTAATTGATTAACACATCACATAAACTGTTATTGAGTGTTGTTGATACACTGAACGTGTGCCCTCGGAACCAAATCTGACAGCAAGCAGCTTTGGAGTTTTGGAAGTAGACTGCAGGCAGGCAGCTGGCGGATAGGCTACACATAACTGGCATGCGTAAGGTAATGGTAAGGTAAAAGCAACGACCAAAATGCAGTGTTGAAACACATGTATTAAATATGCAACCACAGATCCAGTATAAACACTGCCCCCCCTCAAAAAAAAAAAAAAACAAATCTCCCGTTTTTGGAAAGCTAAATGTTGACAGGTATGGTCAGCACAGAGGTTGTCTATCAGGAAATTCACAAGGTCTTAATGGCATCTGCTGCTAAAACACATTAAAACCAATGAAGATAACAGATTTTAACAAACAAGGAATACCAGTGTATATATTGTGTTTGTGACTTCAATGTTCTGAACATCATAATTCCTTATTGTGTGAATGTGTCTGACAGAGTTCATACAATCAGCATATGCTCCTTTATGTATATCCATATTTACACAAACTCACTGTGAACAAGAAGAGCAAAGGTTTGCATGTAATGGTACCTAAAGGCTGTGTTGGTCACATGCAAATCACAGATCTCCAAACTGTAGTGACCCCAGACAACTCATACAAAACTCATTTCAGACAACGACTTACATCATATTATCAGACCCAGGAGAAGATAATCATTTCCATTTCCTTTTTAAGAGGACTGTTGTAATACCCAGTGGATAGACAGCCTAGTGGCTGAACAACTATAACACTAGTTAACAATACAAAGAGCATATTGAACTGTACAAAAGAATGGCTGAACAATGAAATCACTCTGTGATCAAATGTCTTTCTTTACCCCATAAAATTGTGTCCAATTGCAAAACAAACTGTAACTTTCAAACTCCTCAGCTTTGAGACCAGTTAACTTATTGTACATTTGGTGTCCTAGAGCTCCCTTTAGAAAGCTGCCTTTAAAAGAGATTAAGATCCCAATGGGACTTCCCTGGTAGAATAAAGGATAAATAAAATTAAATAATAATAAAACTACCAGTAGATAATAGCTCACTGGTCTGATCACAGACTCTAATCTATCCAGTTTCCGGCTGTATTTCAATCAATCCGAATCAAAACAATCAATCAACTCGTTTATTTGTGCCTTTCATGCAGAGTAGCAATGTGAGGTGCTTAACTGCAGTACTCAGCATTAAAACAACACAACTAAACAAGCAATATGCATATGTGTTTACATAGTACACAATGAGTTGAGGAGAATGTAGTTTCTACAGTATTTGTTACACAGTGAGCTTGTGACTGTGAGCTTGTGCTAGCAGGCACAGTCTGCAGCCTTGATTTGCCACCTGGAGGAGTCTAAGCAATGGGGGCATAGAGGTGCTAAACAGAACAATGTAAAGCAATGTCACTGGAAAACATTTTGTATTTCAGGCAGAATAGACTTTTCAAGGTCACATCCTTCCATTTTTTTATTTTCTTTTAACTTTATTTTGATTTAAAAACATATATTGTTAAGAAGTTTTGAAGTTTTTGGGCATTGAGTTTGTCTGTGTGATTAAGTTCTCTCTCTCTCTCTCTCTCTCTCTCTCTCTCTCTCTAAAATGAAACAGTGATGTCTAGAGATGCCTGAATAAGTAAAAGACAGTTTTTGCACAAAACTGAAATTACTCAAATTACTGCGTCTCTCAATCCGTGAATATCAATCAACACTGTTGTCATAGAGAAAGTTAAATCATTTGCGCTACAGCCAAATAGTTTTGTTATGATCAAGTTTTATTTAGTTCTATTCAGTCTTCTAGTCCTTCTAGTGGTTGTGTATACAGTAATTGGAAGGTCTTTACAGTTATTGCATATACTAACCAATCTGTCAATCTTTGTTTTTAACTGTATCTGATTCTATTTGACCTCCTTAACTGTGTTTGTCTTTTAAGACCCATATAAAAAGGCCTGCCTGTATTTTGGGTCAATAGGCAACCTTGGTAGAACACCCTCTTAGAAATAGAAATCTACTCTCAAGGCAATTGTGTCTAGCCTGATACAGTGAGATGTGACAAACTGAAACAGGTGTTCACAACGCCATAAACATACTCTTGACATATACTTTGTGACATTCAACAGTTATAAGTTATTATATATATAATCATAAGCAGATTGTTGTTGATTGACAACCATGATTTCACACATAAACGAATCTTCATAATTTAAACAAGCGTAAATAGATTGTTGTAATTAGGCCCACAACCTCTATGAAAAAGTAGAACCTATGTTTGAGTTTCAAATCTTGGCAGCAGAATTTCAACAAAGTTTCTAATTAATGGCATAAATCATAATTAGACTTAGTAAAATATCCTAGGCCTATTTTTTCCCCCTATGTTGTGAGTCCCATAGCATGAGCAGTAAGAAGTGTTGTTTCGCATGTCCGTGTTGGTGTAGTGCTGTCGTGTATGTAATGCACAGTTCCCGATGCTGATGATTCAGAGCTGTTGCTATTCATCATGTGTCAGGAGCAGTCCTTAGAGGACCGAGGAGTACCAAGTGAATTATTACTCCTAGTGTGGCTGAGGACTCGTACATGACAGCCGGCAGAGGGGGAATGACAAAATCATTTAGAAGTCAGTGAATTATCAGCCGTGTCAAAATTAGGCTTTGTGTAAAAAAAAAAAAAAATGGGATGACCAGAAATAAGTAGAGCACAAGTGGCAGGTTTCCTGGTGAAGGATTGTCCCTAGCTGGGGAGAAAATAGCAGTTTAGCTGAGGACTGTGTTTGGAAAGCGGAATTTATTCTTTCAAAAAAAAAAGTGCAATGCTTTTCTGTGACAGCTGGGGCTAAGCATTACAGCGTGTTACTGAAATCCACAAATTATTGAAGAAAGCAAGTTAACAAATGGGGCCTGCTTGATGTTTGTCTGTTAATGAATGGCTGAATGGACAAATGATCCGACTGTCACTTATTGCAATACCAGATGCCACACAAACTCACATGTAAGCTAAAGTGAGTGATATGTGCAGAACAGACAAATTGCCTGTGAATCTACTCAGAAGCATGGGGAAAGTTCAACTGTTCAACATGTCAGGTACAAAATGTTTCAAAGGAAACATCAGTTTTTATAAATCTACTTAGTTCATGGTCAGCTGCATCAATTGCTGTTTTCTAGAAACACATAGGATGGATTCACAATAGATTTAACAAAATGTTAGAGTGTCTACCAAAGCTACAGTATAAAGGTGTGTTTGTTTGTGCAATGCAAACCACTTTCAATAGTCCAGAGAAAGATCTGTTCACCAGAGGTAGAGATGCTGTATTGTCTAATGTATTTGTGTTTTATAGAGAAAGAAACCTATTATGACCAAGGATGGGAAGAGATCAAATGGAGACATTTGCATTTTAGAGAGACCTATCCTCTTAGAGAGATTAAATTAAATAAGGAGATGTTTGTGTATTCAGATATCAAAGTGATAAGAACAGTCTGTAGATTCTAGTTCTAGCTCAGGCAAGATTGATCATAAAGAATCCAAATGGTCTCCTCTATGGTCATCAATAGAAAATGTGTACTTACAATTCAATTATTTATTATTCAATTATTTATTAATAAAAATGATTAAGTTACTACATAAAACTTCATATAGTTGTAACCCTTACTTAGCAGTAGTTCACATTATCAGCACCAGTCTAATGTAAAACTACTAACAAGTAATCTACTTTTGGAAAGCAAAAGTCCTTATTATAAATTGGTAAACACATTGCCCCCATGGGCACTTAAAATCCAATGAGTCCTGAAGATGCATACATAGGCTGAAATCTTACAGTCAAGGTCACTCAAGCATTTTACTTTTTAAATCCAGTAGTTTTTTTTTTAATGTTTCTCTTTTTAGCTGCCTGAAAATGACCACTGATGAAGATACTTATCGAGTGACCCATAAAATGTGCAATATAAGAATGCCTTTATTCGTCACCACTATCTGGACACTTGCGTACTCATGCGTTGCCTGTGTCTATTTTATATTCCATTTGGAGAACATGGCTCTATTCATGCATTCAAAAATACCTTGCTACAATTGTTACTAAAGTGCCTGTGCTGAATATTACAACTGCCTAAACAGAAAATTAAAAATAAAAGATTAGGCCATTCCCTCTAATGAGACATTTTATGCTGTCAAATATGTGACAGGACAGTTTCTAATTTATTCTTCAAATGAAAGGGTGGAAAAACATTTCTTCATTAATTTTTTGCCTTGCGCTAAGGTCCACCTTAACCGTCACACACCATTTCACTTCATTTGAGAGTGCACAGTTTTTTTTTATTTTAATGTTTTAAATTAAACATGTGCCACATGTTGTTAGTTAAAGTCGTACATATGCCCTATTTAATAGTTGAAATTACTTCTAAATTGTGCTCATTAGATCACCAGTAAAAAGCTATAATTCTCATTGTATCCATGGCTGTGAAAAAGGTTTCAAAAGGGGTTGTTAAGTAGCACCACTTTCTGTAGTTTTATTCATATTTAACTGCTTCTGTTTATATTTACAGTTGTCAGTATACGTAGTAGATCTGTGCATTGCACTAAAACATGGAACAGAGAGTTACATTAGCCCAGTAAATTCTTAGATGTGCTAATATCATATCTCTTTCATTTTCCCTTGAACTGTTCATGCAGACTATTGATAATTAGACCATCAAAAGTGATGGGAAGAGCTTGGTACTATAGGAGACGTCCCTTGTCAGTTCAAGCCTTCCCCAGATCCATAACTGGTTTGAGCTCTGAAAAGAAACGCAAAAGCAAGATGCAATTCCTCATTTTAGTTTGATAAAAAGTCTGATAAAAAGAAAAAAAAAAACCCTGATCTCCTGTTTCCATTTCTTTCCCATGTTAATAAGCATATCTTTGTTCAATTACACAGAAACATAAAATATTTCCTGCAATGGTTTGGTGGGAAATGGAACCTTGTGGACATGAACTAAAAAAAGCAACGTCCGCCTGATGCCAGAAATGGAGGCTCTTGGTCAGAAATGAATGAGTTGAAAATGCCAGAAGAGAACATTCATTGAAACAAAACTCATATTAACCTTATGAATCCTTCAATCAGGGAAGGTTTCATTCGAGGCTCTATCACATAAAAAGAAATGATTGAGTGCCTGAAAAGAAATACTTCCCCTCCTACACACTTCATAAACACCTCCCACACAGACACACACACACTCGTACACACACACACACACACACACACATACCACCAGCCCCAGCCTTGCTAGTGCAAGTTAATCGTCCTACATTCGGCGTTTGCCAACGGAGGCAGAGGGCATCTGGCCGAGGGCATTCGGAGAGGATGATGTCAGTGCCCAGTCTGGGCAGGTGCCAACACACCCCTGGGGAACTAACGAGGACTGGCACGTCCAGCCACGGATAAATCTGCCTGCCAGTGAGCCATGACCAGTCGACCATGAAAAGCACCGAAGGTGACAACGCTCTTTCTTTTAAATAATAAACCGGCCACCTGTAACTGTTAATGGGACACACTGAATGCTGTAGGGGCCAAAAAAATAACACAGGTAGCTCAGTCTTACAGTGTTTCAGGCCAGGTGCACCACTCTTATGACATGCATTAATACTAACGATGACTAATCATTATAATGATTTCTAAACGAGGAACTGCGCTATTCGCAGCCTGGATTGTTGTAAGTGCTACTTCAGAGAAGCAGAGAGGGAAAATGCTTGAATATAAATGTGAAAAAAATGTTGACATATGATGGACTAGTGGCTCGTGTGTTTATTTTTAAGTATATTGTTTGGGCTTTTTTGCCTTTATTATGACAGTGAAGAAAGTGACAGGAAACCATGAGGAGAGAGAGATGGGTTGGGATCGGGAAATTACCTGGGTCAGATTCGTACCCAGGTCCTCGTGGGCACTTGGACTCTAATGTGGTACGGGCGCTGTAGTCAGTATACCCCAATGACACGTGTTTAACACATTTCAGACAATTCAGTTTTCTTTACTGTTTGCTGTTCATTTCAGAAATGTTATATGATTCAATTGTTTACTTGAGGTAAGTTGTATTTAGTGTGTTACAACAAGATAGTCCTGACATTCTCTGTCTTCTCTGTCTCAGATTTTGAAATACCATCACTCTTTCTTAAGTAGATCTGGCAGAGTGGCAGAGAAGTGCGCTTCTGATAAACACATGAAAAATATATGTCTCAAGGACTTACCTTTAATAGAAAGGCACTTAGAAACAATCAAAACATTGCCTTGTCCATTTTCACTACAGACAACTATCACTGATGTTTTTCTATTTTTTCTACTTTTTCATAACATAATTACTTTACTTTAGTCAATGACTTGAATTGTTCTGTTTGAATTCAAGAATTAGAAGATGAAATGAGCCAGAGGTAAATGAATGTAAAGAATCAAATCACATGGATGGTATGATGAATGAAACTTCATCTGGTGATATGGCACAGATCAACAAAGTGGTGAGATTCAATTGAAAAATAGCCACACATGGCGATTGACGGGGTCCAGGCAGAATGACAGCAGTTGCAACCACCCATCAGCAGTTGCAACCAATATTGGATGTAGAAGTGGCAGTTAAAGAATATATGCATTTGAGTTTTAGACATATTTGAATTGCCAATTAGTTTTTTGATTTGGCAGTGTAGAATCAGGAAGGAAACAGAGCAAGAATATTGCTCAGATATGAGCTAAAAACTTAGCTTCTATATGCCATTATTAAATGAGCCTATGATGTTTCATGAAAAATGGCCATTTACACTGGCAAACACACTGCTAAAATTTGATTGGCTGTCCATGGCCATTTTGAAGAGCGAGACACCTGGCGATGTGATCCAATAAGGCCAGGTATAAGTGTACCAAATTTGACATTTTTACATTATACAGTTCTTGAGATATTGACAATAGAGATATTTCAGTTGAGATATGGTTGTTGAGATATTGACAATTTAATGGGTATGCATCCACAGAATGTTGTACCAAGTTTGTACCAAGATCAGACCTTGGCATCAGGATCATCACGGACCGCACCCTTAACTTTGACTGACGTGTAACTTTGAAAAGGAGCGACCAATCAAAAATCAGACAAGAAAAAAAATCTTTCTTCTAATGGTTTGAAAATATGGGTGTGGCTGAGAATGTTTGATTCAATAGCTTCCAAGGAAATGGTTTCCCTGCTTGGACCCCTAAGTAGACACAGTGACATATTGTTTTTCAACTCAAGAATGCGAGTACTCCAAAGTAGTGAGTGTTATAAACATGCAATTAGGTAGAAACTGTGAGGTGTACATGTTGTTGCTATGATATGTTATATTTAACTAAATCGCTAGCTCCCTGACAGCAGGGGCGGTTCTAGGGGCGGGGCCACAGTGGCCCGGGCCCCATCTGAAATCTCATTGGCCCCTGACTGGCCCCTGTACCGTCAATCATCAATAAGTGTCAAACTTGTTGAGAACGACGATCAGAGACGCAATTCCATTCCCAAACAACTGGTGGCAGTAATGCACCTATGAAGCTTGAAAGCTAAAGCACACAGTGAACTGTAAAAGAAAGAATACATTTGGCTAACCAGAAATGTCTCTGCTAATGTGAAGAAACGATACATTTGGCTCACGGAAGTATCAGCTAACGTGAAGAACCGATACATTTGGCTAACGAAAGTATCAGCTAGAATTCTAACGTGAAGAACCGATGGCAGCGTTTCATCCTCCACAGAAGTTTCTTGGTGAGTCACAAATCTCTGTTGGTCATCATCATTATGTGAAAGGGACGTGTATTTGTTGCTGTCACAATATGTTAAGTTTGTCAATTAAATTACGAAGCAGCAGCAAGCTTGCAGTGAACTGTTAACTGACTTAGTCAGTGAACTGTTAACATTAACTTAACGTTAGGTTACTTAAGTTGAGGTTTGATTGTTTGTTAGCATGCTGATAGATTTTATGTATGGAAAGGTAATGTATGAAGTGATTGAAATGGTGTTATATGAAATGCAGAGAAATGGACATCCTGTTTGTTTGGGGTCCGAAATTAATAACATTAATGTAATGTTACTTACCAAATGTAAGTAACGTTCGATTTTTTTTTGCTTGAGGAAAACGTTTCACAGCTGCTTACATAAACATGAGAATACATGCCTAATAGCTAACGCTACGTTTTTGTAGTTAATGTGAGCTATCATTGCAAAGTTATTAACCACTATTCTGAGTTTATTTGATTCATGGGCTTCGCATGAATTCTGTCTCAAAGTGTTAGGACAAGGAGAGTTCATTGAGATAAATTGGTTACATTTTCTACTCTATTCACTCAAGCTTTATATGATTTAAATTTTTTTTTTTTTTTTTAAAGTTTTACAGTTGCCAGACGACATGCTGAATACAAGCATGGATTTTGTGAAACACACATTTGTGTTTCACCTACAGACTGGGATGGCGCAGGAGCTGGTGACTTCAGAACCACCAGTCACCAAGCTAGCTGCTCCTAATGGTATGATGCTATTTCCTATTGCCACTACAGTGAGCATATTTTGTCATTAATTTTAGAAACGCCAGGTTGACAGTGGGTTATGAAAGTTAATAACAATTAAGTTACTCAAACTTGTTTCATTTTCTTCTCTCCAGACATTTCCCATTCTAGAGCAGATGGTTCTGTGCAACCTCTCCTAAACTGGTATTCCGCAAGATGCAGCACGGAAATAGGAAGAGGCCACTGACTTCTGATACAAAGACTTCAAATGGTAGGAATATTCCATCTTTAGTGTTTTGCTTCCCCTTCCGTAATTTTCGCTTTCAAATGACCCATCTTCAGTCTTCAAATCAGAATCAGGCTTTTCTAACTGGAAGCAAGACGGTGGCTTCAAAGACCATTCCAAATAAGTTGTTGAAAAAATTGTGTAAATATGATGTAGTTGTTGCTCACATGCTGTGTGTGTGTGTGTGTGTGTGTGTGTGTGTGTGTGTGTGTGTGTTTGTTTTAATGTACGCAAACTGGCACTGAAAGTGGTTTCTCTTATCAACAAAAGGGGAAACAGTTAAAGTAAAACTTGTTTAATTGAACGAAAAATGTGTGTATGATGATGTATGATTTCTGTTTAAAATATCAATGTATTTCCACTGAAGTGTCTATTATATTTTAGTTTTATATTGTGTTTTTCAATGCACATTATAAATAAATGGGAAAATTGTTAAGAATTGTATTGGCTTTTTTGTTTTTTAGCATTTAGCATTCAAGTATTTGAACAAGGTAAGACTGGTGAAATGTATGCACCTTACTGCTGTGGTGTAGTCTAGTTAGCTGTAGTGGGTATACTGTGATCAACCCCAAATATAATACCTATCCTTGTCTGTTTTAAGTGGGTATACTGAAATGGTGATGCTTTTTAAGTGGGTATACCAGAGACTTTCTAATGAGGAGACACAGCACTCAAAAAATCCTCCATAGAAATGCATGGGGCTAGTTTGTAATGCCAATATGGCCGTTGTCTACACATATACATTGAGCCAATCATGTGGTGTGATGTGAATACATTGAGCCAATCATATGGTGTGTTGTGAAGACATTATGCCAATCATGTGTTGTGAACTCGCCGCTGGAGCAAGATTGGTGTCGTGAAGCCTTGCGCACGCACATTTCTGCCGAATAGGATGCCCGATGAGTGCCCAAAAAGCGTTGCAATATGGCCGTCGAGTGGAGGGACTTGCCTAAAAGGACTTTGGGTATACTGCGTATAGGCCCCTCAGTGTATGATGTGGCCCCTTTATGGCCCCTGTCTCAGAAAAATCCTAGAACCGCCACTGCCTGACAGGCAGCTAAGCAATGACACATTGTTGGAAAAAAACATGACCTCAAAAGTATTTTTCAACTAACTTTCAACGCCACACATTTTTAAAAGCCTCGCTTTTTTCTGCTTGCACCCGCTTTTAGAAACATGAGGCGGGTTGCAATGGTCAGTCGCACCGTTCCATTGGGAAACAATTGAATTTCAGCTCCTGAGGTGAAAAATGCGTGTCACTGTGAACACCACCTAAATATCTAACAACTTCATCAGCTACAGCTGCATTCCTCCCAAGCCTCCATTGAATCTTACACATCACAAAGTTTGACTACTTTTTAATGAGCTTCCTTGACAAAGACTTTTCCTGGTAGGCTTGATATATTTCCTGCCACATGCCATTGGTTTAGTTTGGCATGAAACAAGCTTATTAAATGCCAGCACTGTTTTTGTTTGTGTGGGCTATTAAGGCATGGGGAAGGGGCTTCAACATAACTAAAGGCTAGTTCACAAGCAGGAAGTAGTAGAGAGGTAATAAGAAGGCTTCATGAAAGGGAATGATCGCATAACCACACAGCACTGAAAAACAGACACAATCGTCAAATATTTTGTCAGTGTGATAGAAAACTGGCATGGAAGAACCCAGCTGCCTGAATGGCATCCGATACACTGAACATATCTGGACAAGGTATACGGACCACATCGGGTACAAATATGGCCCGGGCCCGTGCTAGATCCTGGTCAGATAAGGGCCTCATCCATCCATCTATCTATCCTTCTATCCTTCTACCCTTCCATCCATCGGGGGCCTGGGCAGTGAGATGTGTGGTGCCAGCACACCTGCAGCATAAGCGTGGCACAGCACCTGCGATTGGCCAATCCCAAGAACATAGTTGGACAGACCTCTGCCTCAGAGTGTGGTGGATCACAGCTGTACTGATGATTTTACACTGATTATGTTTTCTCTCTCCCCCTGCCGCCCCCCCCCCCCCCTCTCTCTCTCTCCTCTCGCCTTGTGAGTGAGTTTATCTCTCTCTCTCTCTCTTTCTCCCTCTTTCCCTCTGTTTTGCTGATATTAAAAATGGAAGTACAGCTGGGTCCATGCTGGATAATGAGGTCAGTGCCGCTGCAGTCACTCCAGCGCTGGAAGTGAGGACCAAACACAACACAGCACAGCAAAGCACCAGCGCAGCGCAGTGCAGGCGTCCATGGGAACCATGGGCTGGGACAATTGGCTTTGTCTTCCATCACAACCTTTAATTAAATCTCTCACACACTGAGGAAATCCAGACCTCCCATAGGACTCAATGACACCTGTCAGTTATTTACTCGAAATATAGAAAACTAAACACAATACAGCCTACCACTGCTAAATGCTGATGACGGTTGTAGATAAACTATGATGTAACCTATTGTGTAAAAATGGTGCCAAGTGATATTGTTAATATTTTATTCAGATCTTTCACAATCTATATTTATCTATGTTTGTTATATATCTATATTTGATTCTTATGTGTGAACTGTAAGTCATTTAGAATTCTTTTCCAGCACATAAGACATCACATGCAACCCATGACACACTTACTAACGCTTCTTACGCTTCTCTTGCACAGCTAACACATCTGTGGATAGCAAAAGCTAAAATTGGCCACAGTGTCACAGCCCTGCATTAACAACACCATACTTATTTGTTATGTGAGCATGTACTGAATGCCATGAGCTCTATCCATAGGGTTGTGTGAGAGAGCGAGGCGTGTGGCTTTGAACTTAAGTGCCGTACCTGCATCACTAGCCGTGGGCAGGGAGGGACTGATGAGAGAGGCATTACTGTCGCCCCGAGAGGAGACACGCGCTGTCCTCAGGGACGGAATGATGCTCTCTCTTATTACTCTCACTCTCTCTTTTGCTCTTTCTATCTCCTCTTCTCTTTCTTTCATCTCATCTCTCATCTCTGTGTCTCTCTCTCCCTCATCATTTTATCTTTCTCTCTCACTCAGCTCTCTCTGTCGCTCGTCATACCTTCTCCCGCTCATCTTTCTCTCTAGCTTTCTCTCTCTCTGACTCTCTCTTATCATTGTCTCTTTTATCATTCTCTCTCTCATCACTCTTTTTTGGTCATCACTTTTTTTGGTGCACTACCATCACTGCTGTCAACCAGGTCAACCCCTGAGTAGAGACAGCACAGAATAAACACAACGGCTGGTGACTGATGCTCCTCCTTTGGCATGACGCTATTGATATGTGGTATGGTTTGATAAATAAATTATTGAAATAAACCCAATTAAAATTAGTTAAATATGAACTCAACTTCATCTTGCTATCAGGACATCAGGAAGAATTAGATGTTATTTTTCGGCTTAGTTGTTTTGTCCCTGCAGATCGGTCACTTGTACGTCATGCTGATGAATTAATTGCTGTTCTTTTAGCAGAGATAATCACTGTGACTGGTACCCTATTAGCATCGAGCTATTAACCTTTGTTCAGATAGTCTGTGGCCACACACGGCTGTGGCTGAAGCAGCACATTTGTCATTTGGATGTTCAGACTCGTCATGTTTTTATACCGACGTCGAGTGAAGTGCTGGATGTTTCATTTAGTGTCCTCCTCAAAAGCAAGCAAACACCGGCTCCTCATCAACACACGGATGTTTAATCAGAGACCAGGGGGGTACATTAGCATTCATCTCGGCTCTGTTTACACTAACATTGTTTTTGTTCTTTCCACACATTCTCTGTACCACATACTGTTATGTACAAATGACAGAGTTGGGGGTGAAGACCAAAAAGGTGATCAACTACTGTGTCACTGTGAACTAGCTAATGTTGTGGAGAATGTTTTGATAACTTGTCTATGTTCTGATCAAATTTACCCAGAATTCTCAGTGTTACGCCACCATACCTACAGGTTGTTACTAGGGTTTATAAAAATCACACAGAAGAAGAGTTTGCAATTATAATCTAATACGCATTGTTATCAAATGTAGAGAATTACTCCTCTGTGTGCTTGAACAGCCCACTCTGTGTGTGTGTGTGTGTGTGTGTGTGTGTGCTCGCAACCAGGACACTTATGAGTATATATGTGTTTGTGATATGATAGAACTTTACTGTCATTTCCTATGCATTGCCATACATACAAAAAGAAATTGCGTTTCTCAAAACCCATCCCTTTGACAGTTTGCGAAAACATTTAAAAATGTAAAAAATGTAAATTTAAAAAGGAGTCCTTTCACTCTACAATGTGTGTATGCATGTTTTGCTATGCTAGCATTGCTGTGGTGCTACAGTATGTGTGCGTGTGTGTGTGTGTGTGGGGGGGGGGGATTCACAATGGCATTGTCATGCACCCTTATGGCAATGTCATTGTGAATGCATCAGGTTAAGCAACAATATCTAACATTTAAGCCAGTAAATGCACATACATTTCCCTTACATTCCGTCAACCAATTTCCTCACATTCCATCAACCATGTTCCTCACATCCCATACGCCATCAGTACCGTTTATGGTCTGACCATGATCCAGCAGTCTACAACAGATGCATTTAACATTGCCATGTACCTTCACAGGCTAAGCAATATTACCATGAATTGTGTTTCACAATTGTGTTGTGGGTCTAGTTACTATTGTGCAGCCAATTCAATGCAACATGTCATGTAGTATACAAGGTATATAGATATGCTTTCACAGTAACTTCACACAGACCGTTATCACTCTGCAGGTTACACTCTACCCGCCCCATTTGTTATCGGCGTGCCGCCGATAAGCTCAATAGACCATAGACCCCCCCCCCATCCAAGAAAAACAAGAAAAGAAAAATAGAAAAAAATGCAAAGAGTTAGCCTAGTGCCAAGGACGGAAAACCATTGTCACTTTACTGCTAGACCCAAGTACTTGAGAGTTAGTAGCCCCATCTGCCCTACTCACCACTGGCACTGGAAGGTGATGTGGGTTGGCGTGTCGTCCTGCATTGGTCCGAGCGGTCCTCCGAGGAGCCACTGCGTTGGCTGGTATCTCGTCTATGACAGGAGCAGGGATGGGGGAGTCAGGCAAAGCCAGCATGGGGGCATCCTCTGGCAGAGTTGTAGCAAGTTGGGTGGGCAGAACATCTTCCCAGGATCGGACAAGGACCCATTGGCCAGGGGTGTCACCATCTACTGGCCGGCTTGTGTTCACCTGCAGTTCCACAGGCCTGTTGGGTGTTTGTGGGTCCTGGTCCATGTGGGCTGGCTTGAGCATGGTTCGATGTACTTGACGTACTTTGCTTAGATCCTGTGTTGGAGCCACAGAGTATACCACCCCACCAGGTGGAGGTGCACGGGTGACCTGATGGACCGTGGCGCCCCAGGCATCTTGGATCTTCGAACGGCCTCTCATTGTATGGTCTCTGATGTAGACGTGCTGTCCTTCTGCCAGTGGCTCACTCCGGATTTTCTGGTTTATGCCGTTCTTTTCTCTTGGAGGCAGCAGCTTGCAAACATTCCCTGGCATTCTGGAAGGCCACATTAAGGCGGAGCTGGTGCTCTTGGACCCATTCACACACATGCCCGTGTGCAGGCTCTTGTACCCTGCCAAGCAGGAAATCCACCCGGTAACTGGGGGTCTTGCCCAAACATCAGGTAATACGGTGAGTCACCAGTTGTCTGATGGACAGCAGTGTTATAACTAAACACTAATTGGGGTAGGTGCTCTGGCCAGCGGCGCTTCAGGTCTATGGGCAGAGTACGGAGCAGATTGTGCATCGTGCGGTTGAAGCGCTCACACTGGCCATTGCCCTGAGGGTGGTAAGGGGTTGTCAGGGTCTTCTGGATCCCGTACAGGGCACACAGCTGGTACAGTGGGCAGTGCTTCGACTTGGCCAGCTTCACTCGCGGTCCGCGCGTGGGATCACGCGGTATCACGCGACTTTAATTTGTATTTTTCCAGTGAGACGCTGCAACAACCCAAACAACCGGTAGATGGCTCAAGTGAGCAGGGTGTCTTGTAAAAAGAAATGGAGCCTGGAAAACCCTACACAGACTTCACTACAGACTTTAGCAGACTGGTTTAGAAATAATGTAATAGCCAGAAATATGCCTTCCCTGCCCTAATAAAGAAATATTTGGTTAACTGCGAGTGAATCCCGTTTGCAGCCGTAGAGACGCAGGACAAATTAAACATTCTGGTTTTCTCCGAGTGCAACGATGATAGACAGACATCATTTGGACAAAATATAGAGTATTAACCTCCGTTGCTCAGCCAAATGCCTTCCTGTTACGTCCTGTTATCACGGAGTTACAGGCGATAAACGATTTTTGATGGTCACAAGTTTACTTCATTAGGGACTGTTCGTTATTTATTTAAGGGGCTACCGGAGGAGTTTTGGGAGCATTAGTCCAAAAAGACGTGACCCTCCCTCGCCAGCAATACATTTTTCTATGACCCTCCAAAGTGATTATGAAAAAATCACTGTCAACTTTTTCAGGGTTTATCGCCTTCTGTATTTTAACGTTTTCACATATTTGGCCATAAGCCGTTTATCATAGGCTATCACGAAACCAAACTACAAAGGCTAACACTTTAACAGGAGGAATTAATTGGGCATGAATCATGCTGAACGCTATTTCGCTACCTTAGAATAATAAGGTTCTATCTGCGTTTTGAGTAGGTACAACCGGGACTATTGAAACGGGGACGAATGAAACATTCCGGTTTTCTCCGAGTGCAACGATGATAGACAGTCATAATTTGGACAAAACATGGAGCATATTAACCTCCGTTGCTCAGCCAAATGCCTTCCTGTTACGTCCTGGTATCACGGAGTTAAGAGCGATAAACGATTTTTGATGGTCACAAGTTTACTTCATTAGCGGTTTATTTTTTTGGATTATTAAAGAGTGTTTTTCATTTAAAGGTTTGACTTCGTGCTTATTCAGTAGAGCATTTAGTGCTCTCCCCAATCCCAGACGTTCACATTGCATGTTTGTTTGTAATGGATGCAACTTCGAGATAGGCTATGCGTTTGACAATGAGTTGTTAACAGAACCAAGACATATAGCCCAGCAGCAATCTAGGGACTGATCGTTATTTATTGAAGGGGCCACCGGAGGAATTTTGAGAGCTTCAGTTGGAAGTTGCATGACCCTCTCTTGCCTGCTAGAAATTGTTCAATGACCCTCCGACAGAATTGTTAAAAAATACATGACCCTCCCCTGCCAATTGTCTTCCGCCCGCGCCACAGCCACTCACTTTGTGATAACGTTCTTAAATCAATCTTTCCCGTGAGCTTGCATGCTACCAGTCCTTCCTTTTCAAATGTGTTGCGCCTGTTTGCACAATTTCACAAATAATCATATGTGATTAATAGTATGACAAATAATCCCTGTGCACGGGGACCGAAACAATGCATGCCAACTTTTTCCGTGTTTATCACGTATTTTAACTTTCCCCGCTGTCTTGCCGTTTTAATGTTTTCCCGTAGAATATCCCATATTTTAATACTCTCATAACAGCCAAGCCATCGGGCCTGTCTCTGTGTTGCCCTGTTGCTACCCCTTGCCCTTCCAACGAAACAGATGTCTTCAAATCATCGTTTTCCTTGCTTGAAGGCGAACTTAGAGTGATGTTAACCTATTTAAGTTTAACGGCGCGATTGTCGTGAGAGCACGATTCATTGGCGCTTGCATGTTCGGCCTGTCTACGTGCGCACCTGAGGCTACTCAGCTGCAAGAGAAATAATTTCCTCTGTTTGTATGTTCACTGCAAGTTGGCCTACCATAACTTACCAACTCTGCACTGTAGACTGGCTATTTATATCTGTGAAATAAGCAAATGTATTTGTTCAACTTTATGAAGCAGAATTACGCATAGGGTACTTGGAACATAATACATTTGACAAAGGACAGATGAATGTTGCTAGTGACAAAATATTAACTTTCAGTCTGTCAAAGACTTCATGTCTTTGTCATGGGGAAGTGTTTTTCCCCATGCATTTATTCTAGGTTACTGTCAGTGACTGCCGTGAGAGAAGCGGGTTCTGTGTTTCGTTCATGTCAGTGACTGACGCGAGAGAAGCGGGGTCTGTGTTGTGTTGTGTTGCGTTGCGTTAATTTATTTTCATTGGGCATACCGTGCCGTGCCGTCCACAGCTCTTCAGTTCTGACAAAGCCAAAATTACTCCTTTTGAAACAATGAGTGCAGGAAGGGGGGGGTCCCAAGCAGCTTTCAGCCATAAGGCTACTTTGAGAACATTTCAATTCACCCGACACTAATATTCAAAATGTTGAAAACTATTTCGGCATAGCCTATAAAGCAGTTTAATTAAATGGAATGTTAGTTGTAAACAAACGAGCTACTTGGTGAGGCTTGGCCTCACAGATGCGCTCGTGCCTTAGATGGCAGGAAAAATCTTCACGATAGGCCTATTAACTAACCACCCGATTCACTTTGGTTGGGGGGAAGGGGGGCCATCAGACAATTGTGCCCAGTTAATCCGGCCCTTCCCCCCAAAAATCACACCTTCCCACCTCTGACAGCTTAAAAGAAGTCAAGAGGACTCCTTACTCACAGACCTATTCACAAACCTGCGGTTTTGAAATCCTATGCAGCTACAGGAGCTTCCAATCGCGAGGAAGCAATTTTGCATTGTAGGCATAACTAACATGCAATAACGCCGCCAACAACAACCAAAACTAGGCTAATCATTGTCAACATGTAAATTAAATGTAACATTATTGTGAATCAAATTAAAATGTTCTCTTTTGCAAACGTAGGCATAGTAACATAATCATTTAATAATGTTACAAAGATACTACATCAATCCGTATGTTTCATTGGGCTACTAGGCTATTTGTTTTGCCTTGATTCATTTAGGCTAGGCCTTTTTATTCAGGGGCCATATTCACAAAGAATTTTAAGGCTAAAAGTAGCTCCTAACTGGCGAATTTAGGAGCAACTCCTAAAAATAATGGGCGTGTCACTCCTAACTTTAGGACTCCTAATTTTTTCACAAAAAGTAATTCACGAAGCATTTTAGACCTAAAAGTAGCACCTAAGTCTGGGACAGCTTAAGTCGAGAGGACTCCTAACTCACTAAGACCTATTCATAAACAGCTTTTTTGTGGCATTTTACGTTGCGATGTTTTGAAATAGCCTATGCGCAACAGGAGCTTCCAATCGCGAGGGAACAATTTTGCATTCATAAAAGGGATGCAATAACGCCACCAACAACAACCAAAACTACTCATTGTTAACATGTAAATGAAATGTAACGTTTCATTGTGAATCAAATTAAAATGTTCTCCTCTTTGCAAACGTAGCCTAGGGATATGACAGATTAATTTAATAATGTTGCAAAGGTAGGCTACTGCATCAATCCATAGGCCTATGTTTCATTAGGCTACTAAGCTATTTGTTTTGCCTTACTTTTTATTCAGTTATTAATCATCTTCCGTCCTTCGCACTACTTGTGTAGCGCACGCATTCTACGACCTGTCACCTGTCAGTCATCATCGAAAGAGAGGTGTTTGGAATTCCCTCGTTACAATCGTCAGCCAATCAAGGTGGTCACTTCAGTCAAGCTCGTGCATGAGTAATGACGTCATCCATAGCCACGAAGACTCACTCCTAGTTTAGGAGTTGTCTGAAAGGCTTTGTGAATAACTTTTAAGAGAAAACTCCAATCTAAAATCTTTAAGTGCGATTTAGGAGTAGCCTACTCCTAGTAGTAAGATAAAAGCCTTTGTGAATAGCCTACAGCCCCAGTTATTCATCATCTTCCGTCCTTGTGTAGCGCACGCATTCTGAGACCTGTCACTCATCATCGTAAGGGAGGTGTTTGGAATCATGCCCGCGTTACAATCATCAGCCAATCAGCCAATCAAGGTGGTCACGTTTGCCCATTTACCCAAATTAATGATCGAATATTACTGATGATCATTGTTATTTAAGAACATGCAGTGTGCGTAGGGTACCAAAAACATATTGCTCGTAAAAAAGCATCATAACGCACATTCTGGCGGGTCTGTTATTTACTGTAGGCTGCGCAAACCACATGCCTTTATTTTGGGCAAGCCTGCATTCATTCATTCATTCAACCTTTATTTATTCTCGGAGGGTCATTGAGGGAAACCCTCATTTTCAATGAAGCCGAAATTACAGAAGCGAAGCAAAGCGCTCCACAAACAAGACAACATTCGAGGCCTTCTGTTGAAGAATTTTATATAATATTGCAACAGATTCTGTGTTCTGGACTGTAGGTAACTTGTTAAGCCAGTGGTTATCAAACTTTTATTTCATTCCCCACTTTGATCAAGGGGCATGACTGATGATAGTGGAGATAACGTGTTATCCCGGGGCTTTTGCAAGTCAACATCTTCGACGGTAGTCTATTAAAAATATAAGTTTTCGATGTCCCAAACGGAGAGCCATACTTTATTGTTTTTAACGATCTCTATGCTACTCACAAAAATGTAGGCATGGGGACATGATGAAGTAGGTTATCCAACTGTCGTGTGTTAAATTATTGTGATTACGAGCCAGTGGTTTTCAAACATTATGCGTGACTCGGACATCTAACTAAATGCAACAGGCTCATATCGTCCTCGCATTCGCAAAATGAGGACCAGTGTTTTGTCAAATTGCAAATAGCTATTCGTTTTAACTATTTTTTTATGATAGTAGCCTATACAAAAAGCACTTCATACTATCTTAATCTTGGAATATGGGGAGGGAAGTGGCGCATCTGCAGTCAGCCAAATATGAATGTAATTCTGCGGCATAAAGCAGATGTAATTGTTTATTGTACAGAAAAATAAAAATGACATGTCAAGCAGTCAATTGACTACATTGCAGTCAAGAAGTAGGGCAAATTAATTTACGAAACCAAAACGTGGGTCATAGTTGTCTAAGCCTCTATTGCGTAGCCTGTTAAAAACGTCGCCAGATAGTATTAAATCGGCAACAACATTGTTTTCTGCAGAAGCCTACCCAAGGCTACAGATTAATTCTGAACAGTTATTTCTCTACTGGCTCAATTATCACACCACTGTTTTGATTTGCGTAGTTGCGTTAACCCCAACACTGACAATAATGTAGACAGCAAATTTCGATTTTGATTTTTGTGTAGTCAAGCCTTAAGCCATACCCAAGTAGCCTAAATCGAGGTAATGTTTAATTATGCATGATTTATTTTGTTATTGAATTCGTAGGCTGGGATTACTCTCGGCAACAATTATGTAAGGGACGGCAGTCAGAGCGATGTACAGTGGCAGAGCGACGCACAGTGGCTGAAAGTGGTACTAAAGCTTCACGCAGCTTCACGCCGCGTAATGCGCGAATGAAGTGGTCATTTGAAAGCGATGCCCACTGTAAATGATGGCATTTTCGAAGCTTCGTCCCTGATCGGAGTGCAGGCGAGCCGGGACCCCAAACCGAAAAAAATACTCCCGGATGAGCACGTTGGCCACAGTCGTTGCCTTCTGGTCCCTGGTGGGCACGGCTTGGGTGAATTTAGTGAAAAAATCAGTCATGATCAACACTTGCTCCCTACCATCCATTACAGGCTCCAGGAAGGTGAAATCCACAGCCAATATCTGGTTTGGGCGAGACGCCAGGAGGTGCCCCATGGGCGCATGGGGTCTGAGTTGCGAAGACTTTGCAAGGGTACACGGCTCGCTGCTCTGACACCACTGCTTTATATCTTCCCCCATTCCTGGCCAATAGCACCGCAGTCGTATCAGCTCTGTGGTCCATTCGACACCCTGGTGGCTGTGGTCGTTGTGGAGCTGCTGCATGACTTCCTCCTTTAGGCATGCAGGCAACAAGAGCTGACGCACCTCTTCACCCCCATCTGGACGGAAGGTTTGGCGGTAGAGCAGTCCATCGGCCCCCACAACACGGTCCCATTGTTGCAGCAGCACGCGGGTAGGGCCAGGCAATTTCCTCCGCTCTGTCGGGTCGGGCGGTCCCTGTGCCAACCAGAACGGCAGGAAGGCCCCGATAGTGGGGTCTGCTGCTTGCAGCCTTCCTAACCCCTCGAGCGTGCGGGAGGGGAAGGCCGAGGTAGCCATCTGGGTCACCAGTGGTGGGTCTTGATGTCTGGCCATTTGCTGCATGAGAGCGGGTATTGCAGTCCCCGGCGTGGAGGACCCGGTGGCTGGTCCCAGTGGTCCTGCAGGTTGTCGGGAGAGAGCGTCTGCATTCCTGTTAGTACGACCAGGCCTATACCGGATGGTATAATTGAAAGCAGCAAGCTCAGCCTCCCACCACTGTTCAGTCGCTCCCAGCTTGGCAGTCCCCAGATGGCTTAGGGGATTATTGTCCGTCCAAACGGTGCATTGTTGGCCCCACAGATATTCCCGAAACTTGTCGGTCATGGCCCACTTCATTCCAAGGAACTCCAGCTTCATCGAACTGTAGTTCTTTTCCACTGGGCTGAGACTACGACTAGCATAAGCGATTGGCCGGATCTTTCCTCGCTGCTCCTGCGATAGCACTGCTCCGAGACCAGTGTGGCTGGCACCACCTCCAGGATAAACGGTAGGTTAAAATCAGCGAACGCCAAAGTGGGGGCACTCACTAACCTCTGCTTCAATGCCTGGAAGCTGGTCTCGGAGGCATCGGTCCACACCCCATCAAGCCGTGGCCCTTGGCCCTTCCGGGTCTTGGTGCCGGCCAGCTCCGCCACCAGGCGGTTTAAAGGCGCTGCCAGCTTGGAAAAGCCCTCCACAAATCGCCTGTAATATCCTGCAAATCCAAGGAAAGACCTCAGTTCGGACACGGTGGTGGGACGGGGCCACTTAGCCACTGCGGACACCTTGGCTGGGTCAGTGGATACACCTTCGCGGGATACAAGGTGTCCCAGATACTGGACTTCGTTCTGGAAAAAACAGCATTTCTCCAGCTTGGCTTTTAGTCCCTCCTTCTGTAGATGGCTCAACACTAGATCCATACGATGTACATGTTCTTCGACACTGGAAGAAAAAACAATTATATCGTCCAGATACAGTAAAAGGGACTGACAATGTTGTGCTCCAAACATTCTCTCCATTAGCCATTGGAAAGTGCTTGGAGCGTTACAAAGTTCAAAGGCCATGCGGTTAAATTCGAATAACCCAAAAGGCATGCAGAAAGCAGTCTTTGAACGGTCTTGTTCGGTTACAGGTACCTGGTTATACCCACTAGCCAGGTCCAGCGTCGAGAACCACTAAGCCCCTGATAGCGCATCCAAGGACTCCTCGATGCGGGGAAGAGGGAAGGCATCTTTCCTGGTCCTGCTGTTGAGCTGCCTGTAATCAACACACATACGCAGGCCGCCACATTTCTTCCGCACGATCACAATGGGAGAGGCATAGGGGCTACTACTCTCTCGTATGACCTGGCTGCCTAGTAACTGTCGCATCATAATCAGAAGGGGGGAGACGCCTGTACCGTTGCCTGACTGGTTTGTCGTCCAGCAGAGGAATATCATGGGAGATCAGATTAGTACAGCCCAGGTCACCCTCAAAAGCAGAGAACACCGATGTGTTTTAACAGGAATGCTCTTACCTGTTCTTGCTCAGCCTCCAATAGCGCTGACAAATCAAGGGACTGTATCTGCTCCCTCACTGACTTAGGCCTGGCTTCCCCATCAGAAGCCTGCATGCTAGCCACAACAGCCAATATTTCTGGTGGGTCTTCAGAAATCCCCACAGGGAGGCCCTCAACAGTGGCGTGAACAAGCAACCCTAGCGAATGGCGGGGGTATAATCTAGCACATGTAAACCCCACGTTGACTACAGGGATGAAAGCTGTTCCTTGTTCTACGCGAACTAGCGCAGGCGAAACCAGGAGACCACTAGGTAAGGAGCCGCTAGCCGGTTCCAACAGAACAGCAGGAGCATCACAAAAGTGAGGAGAGCAGGTGGCTGCCACCAACTGTACCGTGCCTCCAGGTATATGAATGGGTCTTCGACCTCTAATTTTAGCTACACCCATTTCGGGTGGAGGAGAGCTGAGCTGGACCCGATGACAATGCTGCAAGGCATGCCGCCATGGGAGTGAGGCATGAACTACCGGTGGGAGATCGAACAAAGATGAACCATGTTGGCCAAATAGTTCAGCATAGCATTCGCGAATAACATTCATTCCAAGCACACCTGGTACAAGGGGAGGGGCGAGCTGACCTGGGGATCTTTAACCACTAGCCAACCTCGTTGGGGGATTACCTTCCCCAGCACTTCAACCGTTAGCTCAGCATACCCGGTATAGGGTATGTCTAGACCATTTGCGGCCCGAAGCTGCAACCAATTACACTGTTGAAGTTTATCCTTGAAGTGTTGCACAAAGAAACTCTCCACCAGGGTAGATACCATAGACCCTGTGTCTAAAAGACAATTGACAACTACTCCCCGTACTCTCACAGCTACCTTCGGGCACTGAGCGACAAGGGAGGTTACAGGGTGGCTAAGAGTGTCCTGATTCTGAGAGCCGCTAAAGTCCCCTCTCAGCGTGTGGCTCTGCACGCTGAAGGGAACTAGTTTTCCGTCTGAGAAACTGAGACAACATTAGCCTGAGCTTGGGCCTGGGGGATGTGATTAGGAGCTAACACTCTCTCATTATCGCACTCTTGGGCATAATGACCAGGCTTTAGGCAACGCTTACAAATGACGGTTGATGGGCGACTAACTGGAGAGGGGCGACTGGAGTAGGCTGGGCGTGCTGCTCCTTGTAAAGTAGTTAAGGCATTAGTTAAGTGATTGATCTGTTCTTGTTGCTTCAGCAACATGGACCGCAGCTCGGCCATTTCTGAACTTGCCATACTGACAGGTGGTGAGGCTCTGCCTGGCTGAGTTTTGGAGTATTGCATAGCGCAAAGAGAGGGAACTGAATGGCTCCTACCTCTATTGAAGTCACTGGGCCTGCCCTCACACTCCCACCGGATGGCGGCAGCACGCACTTCTAGCATGGACATCCCTGAGGTCTGACGGACAAGTCTCTTCAATTCCCTGCGGAGGTCAGAGTCAATGACATACTCTGTAAACTGGTCACGGAGCAGCATGTCAGACTGGGGCACTGAGTCAGGGGAGACCTGTTTAACTTTATCCATCAGAGAAAAAAGAGCATGCGAATATTCTTGTAAAGATTTACCGTCCAATTGTTTTCTGGAAAATAAACTTTCTTGCAAGGCAACATAAGACTGGGAGCACCCATGAAGTTCTTTGAGAATGTCTGCAATTTTTTCTGGGATTTCCCGATCAGTTCTTGGCCTATAACGGATCTCATCTTTAGCCTCCCCATCCAGATGATCAAACATAAAGTAGGCTTTGTCAAGTGCGCCCAAATGTCTAGTACGTGCACAAACTTCCACCTCTTCCACCCACTCAACAATGCCAATACCCACCCTACCACGAAATACAGGACACTTCCGCTCCCTAGGGAGATAAACCAGTCGTTCATGAGAAACAGGGTTAGTAGGATTAGCGGAATAGTCCGGCTGAGGCGGCGGTGGTTGCCGTTGCTGCTGCAGGCGGTCGTTGTCTGCCTGCAGCTGACGAATCTGTTCTCTCAGCTGTTTCACTTCCTCCATTGCTGCAACAGAACAATGCCCACGTTACTGGAGAGGCGGTGGGGTAGTCAGTGGCCCTCCAACTGCTCCTTTAGGTCCCACGCCGTGCCCGCTGCTGCTTTGCCCTTAAACTATTACTATGCCTTTTACATCAAAAAGTGTACATGAACAAAAAAAAACAAATAGCCCAAAGAATGAAAGGCACGTCTCTGTGTGTAATAATCCTGCCGACTACGCCACTTTGTGACCTTGAGAAACTTTGACCAGATCTAGGCTTAAAGGTTCTTGACTACGCCACCTGGTGCCTCTCACACCAAGATATAATTTGCACATTAACTGCTGAATACCTGATCTCAGGCAAGCAGGTTCATAGAAATACACCAAAGATGAACTCGACAGAGACGTGCTTCCAGTATAAAAATAACAGTACTTTATTAGACAATGATGTAATTAAAAGAGCCACACCGTCATGAGGCACAATAGGTGCGAACGAGAAGGATGGGCCTAAAGGGGGAGAACAGGACTGGTATTGGCTGCTACCAGGGACAATATCATTAACAATGTTACAAGACAATACTGATTCGCTGTCAAGGTAGGTTACCTGTCCGGGATAAGCGTGAAGTTCACCAACCGTGCTCTGGACTCTGGTGCCTACAGTCAAATGCATACACACACACATGCACACACATAGGCACAACCACTACAAGCAAGTGATCAATCAATATTGTGAGGTGCAGGTTACCACTACAATACGCGGTGCAGTGCGCAAAGGCGGATCCAGGAACCTCTTATGAGCAGCTGCTCTAGTACTCTGGAAAAGGGGGACAAGGATGAGGAGGTTGTTATTACTAACAGGTTAAATAGAGTATACAGCTGGACAAAATCTCAACAGGACAATGTACACTACTGGAACAGCCAATACATCAGTCGGAGGTGGGGCACTAGACGGAGGTCACGGCAAAATAACCAAACAAAAGAAAGAAAAGAAAATATAAAGAAAGGCAACTATACACTTAATTTAGGCAAGGCAAAGCAGCAGGAGCAATCTGCCTCAAGGTGACCTGGAAACCACATGAAATGACAGTAGAAAAGCAGCCCTTGCATCAGTCTTCACAATCCTTGTATATGTTGCGTCTTAATGCTGTACAGCTACCCGGCAGGTGCCTTGCCCAAGACCTTCGGTAGTACACAGCACGACTACCCGGAAGCGTCTGGCAATCAGTCTTGGATGTAGTTTTATCTGGACGCCAGGGAATCTCCCTTATCCGTTATCACTCTGCCGGTTACACATTGTTCCTGCAAGCGTGGCTATATAATGACAATTTAGTGCATAATGCATGGACGTCTGCTCTCCTTCTCCCAGGACACCAGAGGAAGGGGTCATGGTTTGAGTCTTGTGACAGCTGCACTGGTGGAGTTGACCAGTGATGTTGTGCACACTGAAGCTATGTTGTCAAGTGACTTTAGCTCATATTTAATGTGTGTGACAAATAATTGTCATAAACACCCCACCCCCCAACTCCTGCTTTAAATGTACTAACCCAAAATTGTAACTTGCGTAACACATCAGGGTTGAAGGGTTCATGGTCTGAGTCCTGCGACAGCTGAACAAACGAGTGGAGTTGTGTACACTGAAGCTTGATGGGTGTGCCCACCCAGACTTTAGATTTAAAAGAATCAATAAAGTAATCATTATACTTATTTATTATTATATGATGCTATTATCCAAAGTGACTTACATGCTGTTTGTTATTTATGACAAGGGCCAGCAACTTAGGATTAAATACCTTGCTCAGGGGCACAACGGTGGCAGCCAGGAATTAAAGTCACAACTTCTTCTGCATGCTAGCCCAGCTCCTTGGTCATTATGCGACCCCTTTTTGCACTTGCCTTTTTTGTCAATTAGAAAGTAGCTTCTGATATAGTAAACTACTTTTGCAATGTTTTTGTAACTTAGCTTGCTACATTTTCCTTGAGGAAGCTTTTGTGAAGTGAAGCTTAAAGCTGCAGTTGGCAAGTAGGCTATGACAGATTGAGGGGCCAAATAACAGGCTCTAAGTGGAGGTAGAAGTGCAGGGTTTTTTCTAAAACCGGCTGATTTATGTTGTTCTGTCAGAGCATAGTGTCGGTTTCAGCGAATATGATCAAAAAAATCTTGCCAATTGCAGCTTTAATTTAATGTTGAGTAACTGGTATCTTAGTTCACTAGATTTTCCAAGTAGCTAGTCCAACACTGAAAGAAACTGTGGACCTGAGATGACCGATTCGTGTGATGACCAGTATCCATAGCAACAGGCTTCATTTAGGTCCCTATAACAAAGCAGGACGATCTTGTGCTCACTCTCCTCTTTGTGCTATGGTGCTGTCAGTGCTCTTCCAGCGACGTGCTTGTGTGGACACGTCCTTTAACCTTACCTGCCCTAGAGGCACCACCCTGCCCAAGCACACTGACCCCAGCAAGCATGAGTGTGTGTCTCTCTGTGTGTGTGTGTGTGTGTGTGTGTGTGTGTGTGTGTGTGTGTATGTGTGTGTGTTAGTACGTGTGTGTGTGTCTGTGTGTGTGTATTTGTGTGTGTGTGTGTGTGTGTGTGTGTGTGTGTATGTGTGTGTGTGTGTGATATGTGTGAGTTTGTGTGCGTGTGCCTGCTTGTATTTGTGTCTGTTTGTGTGTGTGTGTATGTCTTTGTGTGTGTGTGAGTGTCTGTGTTTTTTTTTGTCTTTTGTTTACAGTTTACGTCAGTAGAACAAACGCAGACAAATAAATGTATGCAGTAGCATATCAAAGCAGGGAAGCACATTTCTGCATAGGCTTGGGAATCGGTTCCAAACGTTCCGATCCATCTGAATCGTACACATCCACACGTTAACGATTCCACTAACGATTCCAATACAAAGCTTTGTTTTAGAAATGTTTACTTTTTTAGAAATTTTAAAGGATTCAACTTCTGTATTGATATGGTAAATCATCACATGGTAATCATTCTCTAAAACCACTTTAAATTAGACATTCAAAGCCAAAAACTCTCAAAGCCATCCTATAAGTGTTCAGCAAGCTCATATTCTCCATTGGCAACTCATAGTAGGAGTCTATGTCCAGTAATCATCATGAAGTCACTGAGAACTCAGCAGAATGCATATTATGGTCTGAATGTGATTAAATCCCTGGTGTTCACAAGATTGACCTGGTCCTGGAATGTGCTCTTTCATTGGCCAAGTGCCCTTTACATTGTGTGTGTGTGTGTGTTAGCCATTAGTATCCCACCCAATCCAAAACTCTCCCATCCCCAACGCCACCTATGAACCTGGGGATGGCTCTGGATGTGAACAAAAATGTGTCCATTGAAGGGGTCAATGTGGAGGTGGTCAGCACATATAAGTACCTGGGGGTACACATGGACAATACACTGGAATGGTCAGCCGGAATGGTCACGGATTGCGCTGTATCAGTCAGTCATTGCCAGTGTCCTTTTTTATGCTGTGGTGTGCTTGGGAGGCAGCATTAAGAAGAGGGACGCTGGGCGACTGAACAGGCTGGTAAGGAAAGCTGGCTCTGTTGTTGGCATTGAGCTGGAGTCACTCACAACATCTGAAGAGAAACGGACCATGAGTAGGAAGCTGGTGATCATGGACAATGACCGCAGCCTACTACACAGTATGTTCATTAAACAGAGTTCAGTGGCTGACTTCAGTCACTATCATGCTCAACAGACAGGTTGAGGATGTCCTTTGTCCCCAGGGCCATCCAACTTTTCAATGCCACACAAAGGGGAGGGGAGAAATGGACTGTTCAGCATGAGCCTGTCTCTCTCAGCCCCTACCATCATATCACTTTGTCTGCTGTCCACCTGAATGTTTTACAGGCTATATTAGCCCTCCTACACAATCTGGACTGTGGTCATAACATCTACATCTTATAACTTATTCCCTGTTATATATTGTTCTTAAAGTATATTATTTATTTTCTAGCAATTATTTTATGTTTACATTCTTGTATTTTCGCAATCACAGTTAATATGTAATAATAAGCAAAGCTATTGCACTGTTCAATCCCTGCACTGTTCACTTTTCCACTACCATTGCACACACTCTACCATAGCACCTTATCATGGTCATTGCATCACATGGTCAGTCCATCAGACCCTTGTAATCACTTCCTGAATTGTTAACTCTTTAAATTCTGTGAGATATATGTGTGTATGTGTGTTTGTTGTGTTATGATTACCTAAAATTTTCCTCAGGATGAATAAAGTATCTATCTATCTATCTATCTATCTATCTATCTATCTAAAAGTCAACAAAACATGGTACATAGAACTCCTTGGGCATGGCTGTGTGTGTGTGTGTGTGTGTGTGTGTCTGTGTAAGTGTAAGTGTGTGTGTGTGTGTGTATGTGTGTGTGTGTGTGTGTGTGTGCGTGTGTGTGTGTGTGTGTGTGTGTTTTGGTTGGGGGGGAGACCCTCAGGGAGTCACAAGATCATTTCCACCCTGCTTATTGACAGTGTCTAGAATTAATGGGTTTTGGTTGCACTTACTGATGCCATTGAGTGGCATGCCATTGACCTGAAGGTGTACTCCCCTCCATAAACAGCTCTCTAAATTACTTCAAAAGGTGGGGAAAGCATGTCTGGATGATCCGCACAGATGGATTAGTGTTTGAATAAATATTTCAACACTTTGGCTGTTTATTGATTGAGTCGATGGGTTCCTCGGTGGAGACAGAACACTAATGACGGTGGTTCCACTGAGTCCAGGCTGGACTCCCCACACTTCCGTCTGCGTGTCCGCCACTATCACTTATTGTGGAGCATTAACAGCATGGGTTCACCCCCTCGGACCATATGCGCGCGCATGCGCACACGCACACCACACACCACACACACACACACACACACACACACACACACATATACACTCACTAATGCACAAACGCATACAGATCTATACATTTGGATGTTTGCATTTACACCCTCAAATAAATCACTTTCTGTAAAATATTAACAGCATGTTTTTATGAAAAACACACACACACACACACACACACACACACACACACACACACACACACAAACTCATACAGATATATACAGACATAGACACATGTAAGCTCAGGTTTTGATGCCCAGGTATCACTTATGGAGAAACATTAAAGGCATGTGTTCCCCTTCTAAAATACATGCTAACGTGCTAAGCCAAATACACATCTATGTGCACACACAATACAATCTCAACAGCCATCAAATGGTCCTCATATTTGGGTTTTCTTTCTGCATGCCTGATAAAAATCTCAAGTTAAGATTTATGTTGATTTACCACAAAATATATGTTAAATATATTAATGATATGATTGTGAAGGTAAAATATAATTTGTTTAAAATAAATAAATAAGGAGCTGTTCATTACTGCAGTCAGTAGTGTCATTAGTACCAGACCTAGGTCTTTACAGTAATATAATATGTACATGTTTTTTGTGAAGTGTTGGTATAATATAATATTAACATGTTTTTGTGAAGTGTTTATGTAATATAATATTTACATGATTTTTGTTGTTGTTAGTTTTGTTTGTTTTGTCAGTGAAATGTCTTTTTTCATATCAGCTTGTATTTCATTTCTCTTGTCTCAAACTGTAGAACTGTGGTTAAACAGAATCTTCAGGAGACACTAAAGAAAACAATCTATTCATTATATTCATAGACTGCAACAAATAAACTAAATAACTTATATTACTGTCAATACATAATTACACTGATGCTGTTGGTGACTTACATTTATATTTGATTGAGCTGTACCTTCACTCTTGAATTCTGGACTATGGCTCTCAAATGGTCCAGAAGACTGAAATGCAGAATTATAGTATGAATCATGCAGACACATGCAAAAGGGGATCAATTGAAAGTACAGCTGCTAGAGCTTTCATTGTGCACAGAAATAACCCTTACAACAAATAACCCTTATAACAGACTCACACAAACAAATGCATGCGTTCCAACAGCTTTTTCAGAAGGACACTTGAAACACCAAACCAGCCGTGTGTGTGTGTGTGTGTGTGTGTGTGTGTGTGTGTGTGTGTGTGTGTGTGTGTGTGTGTGTCTGTCATTTTGAAAGTAAAAGTAAATAGATGTTAGTGATAACCTGTTTATTAACACTGCATTTAATGAGGTTGGCCTCTATCAAAGGATGTGCACTTGAGAATTTACATGAAACATCATCATCAACAGAGTGATTTAATACTGCTACTCACAGACTAAAGCATGTTGTTGTTTATGTTTTCTTGTAGAGTTTAATCTTCATAATTAATGGGAAAACTATCTGGGAAACACAGCTGTCACAATATATGCAGATTTAAACTGCCATTTCCTAAATTCTCAACACACTTAAATTTGGTTGACCATCAACCAGAATGAGTCACTGGTATGGTACAGTAAATGACTGACTGACTGAATATTCAGAAATTCAGAAGATGGAATTTTAAAAACAAAATTGTAAATGCAGATTTTTATCAGTACTGAAAAACACCACTACCTGCAACCTAAATTAGAAGGGGGTTGTGTTTGTTTATGTTTTTGTTTGTTATGTGTCCTTGTTTGTTTACTGATTTGTTTTTGTTGTTGTTGTTTTTTTATAACCACCTATTTTATTTTGGACAAACACCAAGAACAGAGGTAGGAGGGACCCAATTGGTGTTTGTTAAAAATGTCAAGTCTGTATTATGCTGACAATATCTATCAAATTTGATGGAGGCAGAAAAACACAAACATGCAGTGTGTGTGTGTGTGTGTGTGTGTGTGTGTGTGTGTGTGTGTGTGTGTGTGTGTGCGCATGAGTATGCGTGCGTGGGTATGTGCTTGTATGACTGCAAGCGTGTGTGTGTACGTATATCTGTCTCTGTATGACTGCAAGTGTGACTGCAAGTGTGTGTGTGTGTGTGTGTGTGTGTGTGTGTGTGTGTGTGTGTGTCAGTGCATGTGTGCGTTTTAACTTCCTGTCCCACCGGGAGAGGGCTAAACAACAGGCTCTGTTTGACAGGATGGGACGCAGCTAGCTGACAGGCGCACACAGGCCTGGGACGAGAGAAAGAGACAGAGAGCGAGAGAGCGAGCGAGCGCGAGAGAGATTGTGTGTGTGTGAGAGAGTGCGCACACGAGAGAGAGAGACGGAGAAGCAGAAGGAGAAGCATGGAGAGATAGGGATCCAGGGCTCTGTGTGTTTTGACTAATAGGAAGCCAGCTCTCAGCATTTCCTCCAGAAAGAACAGACAGTTGAAACCTCTGGACAGTTAACTCAGTGCTGGCTCTCAAAGATTTCCTGTCAGATCATTTCTATAAAGGTTGAAAGGTTTTCAATTGAAAAAAAAAACGACCTTGTCTCAGGGAAGAGGCAGAGGGTTACGTCTATGAGAATGACTGATAATTACACATACAGACACCCCATTGACTCCCAGTTAGATTAATTGCGCAATATTTACCACAAGAGGGACAACTGATGGTCTGATTTGTTTGTTTTTAGTTCTGAAATGTTTGACAGTTTCAGCCCTTGTGAGAGGGCATTTCGTAAGTGAAATAATTGCTCCGGCAATGTCATTCAAAATTAACGGGCATGTCAGCTTCCTGATTTGATTGATCAAAAGGCTAACCCGGTTTCATAGAAAGACTGCTGGTCTTTCAACTATTTTGCATGCATAAGCCATTAACACCTTGACTACAAAGAAGGGATACAGAGAACTTGATTCGGTTATTAAGTTTTTTTTTTTGCCATAAAATTTTCTCTCTTTTTTAGCACTCCCTAGCTGTATGTTATTATCTCTCTCACCCTAGTAATTCCTCTGGCAGACACATGATTGACAAATGGGAAAAGAAGCAGAATAAACAGCATGGTACCGGTATTCTGTACCTGTGTAGATTTAAAGGTTTGAGGTGCCAGAGCACGCATGTATGGGGAGCAGTCACCCTGCACAAGATGAAGTGGGAACGATCAGGTCTACAGATAGAGGCTTTCAGGACATCTTTAAGGAAATGACACGCGTAATTATTCATGTGTGAATTATGAGCGCAAGGGCAACCCAGGTCAGGTGTGGCACCTACGGGGATGGACAGGTGAATCTAACCTTAAAAGGCAACTCGTTTTAATTAAACCTTATCAATCAAAAGTCAGCGTTGACATTTTCTGGACAGACACTTATTTGAAATGTATGAGAGCATTTTCGTTATAGCCAGGATTCCCTGTTCTAAAGTCACCCCTATTAATCATTCTGGTATTAATATTAAAATGTGCTGATTTGCACTGGAGGCTAGAGCAGATATCGAGGACTTTGTTATGATCATTTGGAAGCTTATAAAATTGTAATGTCTGTGTTATGCTCTAAACTAAAAAAGTTGTATTACATATATCATAAATGAAACCACAATTTAAGATTCCTGTGCACTTCTCGGGGCATATTTTGCCATTATTATATACAGTAGTTGATGATATTGTGTATCCTAAACTATAATAAACTGAATAGAGAAACATAAGAAAAGAAAAAAGATCTTTTTTTTTGTTTTTGGACTTAATGACTTAATGACCAACAAAATGCAATCACATTTGTCACATTTTCACTGTTCCCGAAAAAGCTATCTATATTTTTTTATGATTATTATATAATAAAACTGTTTAAAAATGCTCACTATTCTACTGTGGTAAAATAAAACACAATACAGGTCTTGCAAAATATGTTGTCAAACATCTGAAAAATATGCCCATCTAGGTACAAACATGCATAGACAGAATCCAACCTGAATGTGAATATGTGGCTGAAAACCAGCATCCAGAACCATTCAACCACACCAAACCATTACATCCACTTGTTACAATGAACACAATTGCATTGTTCATTTCGTTATAGTGTTATTATCATCACTATGGGTAGAACAAGTGAGGAAAGAGACATATCAAAGCGATACTTCCATCACAATTTTGCAACTACATAGCTCTGTTAAAATGCCTATACTGTAATATTTGAATAGCTTTTAACTCATGGACAGAATGGTGCATGATTTCTGTGTTCTCCTACAGCAGGACAAGGTGACTCGGGCCCTTTATCTGGCTCCATTCTCCACTGATAGGTCAGGCGAAGGCAATTTGAGTTCTGATGGAACATATATCAGTGGCCACAACTGGTATAAATATAACATCAGTAAAGGAGGCCCGCACTTGTAAAGCAATGATTTCATGCAATTGCATTTCCAGAGCCCCGTCTTTCACACAATTGCCAGTGTTTAGGTCTATTTCTCCTCCACAACTTGAATGTCATCAATAAAAGGCTTATGGTAGCGAAACGAAAGATAGTCCAGTCATGACCTCCTACTACCTCTCTGTATCCATCGTAGCCCTCCCCCTCTCTCTCTCTCTCTCTCTCTCTCTCTCTCTCCTCTCTCTCTCTCTCCATGACTGACAAAAGCCACAGACAAATCTGAAGGTCAATACTTAACTGTAGGCAACACACCAGATATTTGTTTGTCCATTTGGGAGTAAGAGACACAGTCACTTACAAAACAAACAAACAAACAAATCACCCACATAGGCTCCCTCTTAGCATTCACAGAGAAGTGCTCCCTTCCCCAGTCATATTTACAAGCTCAGCTAGGACAGGGAGTCACAATCCAAGCAGTCACATCTGCTCACGGGCTGGTCAAGAAGGGTTTATCTCTAATTCGGATGGCCTCTAAACCTCTTTAATATCAACCAGAGGAGCTTTACTTTCCTCCATAATCTTCTTATATCTTACAAGCAGTCTGCAGTCCCATGGTGAAGCAGTATGTTCCTATTCTCTAGTGCCACAGAGCTGAAAATCACTATTAATGACAAGGATTCACGTCAACTCCTCCAGCAATCCACTGCTGCTCATTTGATGGTGCGCCTTTCCCACTGATGCCCACTTAGATCTCCTCCATAGAGACTCGCACACTGGAACGTAAATTAGCACTTCTGTACAGATTATACAAAAATGTCTGGAAAAGGCCCAATCCCAGAAGTTCAACAGCAAGATTCCCAAAGATCCTGTTGGAATGAAGGCAGGGGGAGGAGCCCAACTCTGGACAGCAGGACAGGGATCACAGTAGGGGGGTCAGGGGGTGCTGGGGTCTGGAGAATTCAGATTACTAAAGCCACAAAGAGAGATTTATTAGATAGGAATTATAAATAATATTATTTAAAATCTTCATTTATTAATAATTATCGTAGCAAAGTTCCAGGAATGAGCAGAAGGAAACAGTTTGGGAACTGACTAACACTATAAAGAGTGCTTTAAACAATTATAAGTGTGCAATGACTATGTTGCAGACAGGGTAAACCCCTCTACCCAGGAAATTAGGCAACTTCAACTAAATCTAGGTTCATAAGTCCTACAAATGTTCTCTGGTTTCTTTGTTTAATTATTATGATAGGTGATGTCCAGTGATATGATGATGTCATAGTACCATAATCGGTAATTGTCTTGACAGGTTTCAGAATTTATATGGCAGACCAGCTTATGACATATGCTACTACTTAGTTATAACATCAATCTGTCCAAACTAATACAACCAAAATGTACATTAGGCATGGTCCAGAATTCTCACAGCAACATTTAAGTTTATTTTAGGAGTGATCTCTGTAAATCCAGTCCCATACTTGTATGTATGGAAGATTGTATGGAAGGTCACGTGTGTGTTTATGGCCGTAAAGAGAACATACTCTGCCAGTGATGCCTTCTGGTAGCTGCATCTTCACTTTCTCTATGAATGCAAACTCAAGCTGTCTATATTACAGTGCATATGTGGCACAGCACAAATGAGCTTACTTGGTTACTCACCTAAAAATAGCCCCACTGTAGAATGACTCCTCAACATAACAGTAGAGACCTAAATGGCATCAGACCCTTTTCCTCAGCTTCAAACACAAAAGCTCTCTTCGGCAAACATGCACTGGTTTCCTATGCATGTGATCAAACTGGCCTGATTTATCGATGTGAGAGGTAGCCAGCATAATTTAATAAATTGCTTCCCTCTTCATTTTCACACTACAAGCCAGGATGCAGTTGATGCACAGGATCCATTCTAATGAAGAGTGATGCCACCATGCACACTTGTTGCATTGTTATTTCTGATTAGAAGCTTAAAAGCCTGATATTTTGCTCTGAGAATCTTTACACTGCTTCTATACGACTCCTCTGTTGGCTAGACATGGGTGTAGGGGGATAACTGGCAGACACTGCTGTCTTTTACCAATTCTATGCCGTTCACAGTTTACTGTCAGTTCTATGTTTCCAGACTAATGGAAGAGGATTGCCGTGGTGGGGATGACTTTGTTCTGTGAGTATTTGGCTGACTAATTCTAACTCTGCACCTTTTATCCTTCTCCACTGGTAATCGCGTCCAAGTGAAAAATCAGTGAGTTGGCACTGCCCAAAGATGGCACCACCGCTGCCAACGCCGGCATGAGCATGCACCCGGTGTCACTCCACCACGTATCAACCCCTTGAATTGGTTTCAGCTCATTCGGTGCTGTGTCTTTCTGTAGAGCTACAGGCTTATCTTTCCTCATGCAGGTGCGACGGGAGTGTGTGAGCATACTTCTGATGCTGGCGTGGAGCTCCTGTAGCGCAGAGGCAATAGCAAGGCCACACTTCACACACACACACACACACACACACACACACACACACAAATTCAGCAACTGCAGAAAAAATTAAGATATTCTTATGGTAATAGTGTGTCCGTTTTTTGAGGCCACACATACAGTAGTCTTTCTATACAGCCTTGCGTTCTATTCCTGATGGAGAGTCACAGCTATGTAATGACCTACTGTACTGTACCTTATCACTGATAAAAATGAAAGTTAGAGGATCATGAATAACTCCTCTGCTGTTGCTGTCTTCTGGAGAGGGTTAGGGTCATCTAAAGGGCAGGCCGTGTGATATGGCTGTGACTCTGGCCTCTGTGTCAGCATGCACACACACACACACACACACATACACACACACACACACACACACACACGCACACACACACACACACACACACACACACACACACATACACACGCACACTCCTTAAGTCCACATATCACCGGTAACACATGGGTAAAAGTGATCATTTCTTCAATGCCACAGACTTTTCATGGAGTTGGTCATTGTTTTCATTGCAGCACCTTGGACAGAAATGTTACAATGAAAAATAGTGTCTCTAAATTGAATTGTGCAACAGCATTAGCTATTAATGTTAGTTGTTGAATAATGTATAGCTTATCAGTCCACAGATGCACAGTAGCGTGGACACTACAGGGACGCTACAGAGTGAGAGACACAGTCAGGTACGTTTCCTTCAGATAAATTCCTGGCTGGAATAGCAGAGAAAAATCAGGTTAGTCCATACCTCCTCCTTCATCAGTCAACACAACAAATGATCACACAACACATCTTCAGCGTCTGTGTAAAGCTAGTTTTGGGGGAATTGGAGGTGAACTGTTAGCCGACCCCTTACTCATGCCCCTGGCACTGTGTGGAGTGTTCTTCAGCAGAGAACACACGCAGGCGCCGAGTAACCTTGGCTACAGCATGATTGAAAATCAGGCCCCTCGTTGGTCGGCGATCTCCTTGACCTATTAGGTTGAATGTCAGGGGATTAACATTGCTTTCAGCCCCTACTCCACTGCCTGAGGTGAAAGGCAGTCATTTTAATGCGTGTATCATATCGACGGTTTCTGGATGCACAGAAAGTTTTGGCAATGTGCTACAAATGTAATTTGCCAACTGTTAGTTTACAGGGAGGCTACACCAGGTGCGTAACTGAAGCGTTCTGTTTGTAAAGCTGGTCGCCAGGCGGCCGCGAGTTCGTTCATTACGTTACAATACAACATGGGTCAATCTCATATGTTTGTGTTTCCTTCTGTAAGATAGTTTTTTCTTTAATATAGGCCTACACTGTTATTAAAAAGAAGGCAAGGCCTTTTGCCAACTTGAGTTAAGTTAAACTGAGGCCTTCGTCTGCATTGAGCTAGCATGATTTCTTGCTTATTAGATCCGCCAGCAACCTTATGCGTAGTGGCAATTAGTTCTTTTGTTTAGTTCTTTACACCTTCATGTTGCATTTGCTGCAACAATTAGCTTCAACTATGATAAATGAAACTGGCTATACCAGAAGTGGTGGTGTATAGGCTACACTACTAGTCAATAGTTTGGAGACACTTAGACATTTCCATTCCACTCCAGAATACCAGCTGAGATCGTTTGCATTTTTTTTTTTAATCAGGGCAGCGGTTTTCAGACTACATTATGTGCTTACATAATTGCAAAAGGGTTCTCGACTGTTGTAGAAAGAAATAGCTGATCTTTAATGCAATATCTACATTGCCCATAATCAGCAACCATTCCAATGTTGCAAAGGCACATTCTGTTTACTAATCTGATATCATTTTAAACGGCTAACTGAGAAAACATTGGAGAACCCCTTTGCAATTATGTAGGCAAAGCCCATAATGTAATCTGAAAACTGTTGCCCTGAGTAAAAGAAAACAATGCAAATGATCTCAGTGGGTATTTTGTCTATAATGGTCTGGAATGGAAATGTCTAAGAGTCTCCAAACTTTTGACTGGTAGTGTATGTTTGATAAAAAAAATAGACTAGTCTTCTAAAACTATTTTTGAACGCCACAAACAGAGCGCTTCAGTTAGCCTACTCGCCTGGTGTAGCCTCCCTGTTAATTTGACCTTTTGAAAATCCACATTAAGCAAAAACAACCAATTCTAGCATCTAACAACCCATGCACATATAATAACAGAGATAATTAGTGTGGTAACACTTTATAATAACTACACACAATTCATCATTTATTAAGCCTTTGTTACTTATTATTTAATGGTTTGTTCATCATTAGTAATTTTTTGTTCATACATAATTTATCATCAGTAAAGCATTTGTTCACACAATTATAAATGGTTTGTTCATAGTAAATAACCCTATCCAAAAAATATGTTTGTAAGTACATGATTTCTACTTAATAAGTAATGAAACAACCACTTATACTGAAATCATTTTCTTATTATAAGCCAGTTGCAAACTATTACAAAATGCTTTGTTCATCATTTGTAAAGCATTGTTCCTACGGTTCTCATAAATAAAGTATTTGTACACACAGTTATAAATGGTTTGTTTATAGTAAATAAGCCTATATCTAAAATATGTTTATGAATTATTGTTAAAACTTAATAAATTATGCAATATACACATGCACTAATGATTAGTTAGGGTGAGGATACATATTTTATAAACCACTTCCTAATACTATAATTCATGATTAACTCAGGGGTTACAAGTGGTTAGTTAATGATATTTTGTGATCTTATCTAAAGTGAGAACTTTCTATGCATTGCAACACATTTCAAATGAGTTGTAAAGATTACATTCACATTCATTCATTTAGCAGACTAGCGACGTACACATGTCAATTAAATTGAAGGCCATTGACATAAGAGTGAAAGCCGGGAATCAAACCCCCAACTTTTCAGGCTACTGCATGCTAGTCCAGCTCCTTATCCACTACACTACCTTGGCCCAGATAGAAACCCCTACAACTATGCAAGTTTCTGTTTTCTTCTACTACACACTGTCTGCACATCTGTAAACTATTATTAAATGCTGTATTCTTCATTTGTAAAGCATTATTCCTACATTAATTCTCATCTGTAAATCATATTTACACACAGTTAAAAATGGTTTGTTCATAGTAAACACGCATATCTATATTATATTTTTGAATTGACTATTGTAATACCACTGGGCAGAGGTAGTGGATAGGGAGCCTGGTTAACATGCAGTAACCCATAAAGTTGGGGGTTCAAACCCTGGCGTCCACAAATGTGGCCTTGCCCTTTAATTTCATTGACATGTGTAAGTCGCTTTGGGTGAAAGTGTCGGCTAAATGAATGTAAACTTTATAACTCATCTGTAAATGTGTTGCAAGGCATAAAATGTCATCACTTTAGATGAGCTCAAAAAATGTCATTAACTAACCACTTGTAACCCCTGAGTTATTAGGAAGTGGTTTATAAAATATGTATCCTCACCCTAACTAATCATTAGTGCATGTGTATGTAACAACTGTTAAATAATGGAAATATTATTTCCATTATATCAAAAACATATTATTGCATCATTTATTAAGTATTAACAATAATGTATAAACATATTTAAGATATAGGCTTATTTACTATGAACAAACCATTTATAACCATTTGTATGTGTGTACAAATACTTTATTACCATAGGAACAATGCTTTACAAATGATGAACAAAGCATTTTGTAATAGTTTGCAACTGGCTTATAATAAGAAAATGATTTCAGTATAAGTGGTTGATTTATTAAGTATAAATCATGTACTTACAAACATATTTTTTGGATAGGGTTATTTACTATGAACAAACCATTTATAATTGTGTGAACAAATGCTTTACTGATGATAAATTAGAAATTACTAATGATGAGCAAACCATTAACTAATAAGTAACAAAAGCTTAATAAATGATGAAATGTGTGTAGTTATTATAAAGTGTTACCTTTAGGGTTGTTAGAATAGAATACAGACCTACAATCTGCTGCAATATCCTGCAGCAAGTAACTCCCCACCGCCATCACCACCACCACTGTCCCTCATAACACTCCCCCACACACACAAACCGCCCACCACCACCTAGATGGTAAGTTACTTTCCAACGCCTCTCTCATCTGTGTTCCTTGAACTGACCTACGGTTGGACTTTGTGGAGTAGCCTAGCGGTCTGCAGAGGACCCCTTTTCCCACATGGCAGGTCTCTTTCTCTCCCTGACTCTCCTCCTTAGCCCTCGTCTAGACATATAAAGATGTTTTATTGTCCTTTCTCTCTCCCCTTCCTTCCCCTGCAGTGCTAGCTCAGTCTTGCACTGCTCCAGGCTGAACTATGCTAACAGTTCCTGTGAAATATGTCCTCTTTTAGTATTGCATGGCTTTCCACAACACCCAACCCCCTCCACACACAATCTCCTGCACACCTACACACCAGGAATCATTACTAAAGAGGGCCCTCCAGCTAACCCTAAAGATACATACCCCTCATCAGGTGTTGCACCCAGTTAGGGGATTTTGCCCTTGATTTCTATAAAGCATCTATATTATAAAAGCAAACATACAATATACTGAATTTAAAACGACACCACATAAGAATTTATATTTTCCCCTTGGCGTCAAGTTTCAATGTACTGGATACCTCTTTAGTGTTATTTTTCAATGTGCAGGGCCCCCACAAAAGTCTATCAGACCATCCTGCACATTGGAAAATCACGCTGCAGGGGTATCCAGTGAATCGAATAGTGTTCGAAAGTGTCATGTTTCCCAGCCTGGCCCCGCCCATCCTAGATCTCCTTTCAGGGACACGATAATTCACGATAAAACATTTTCCTCAGACAGAAAAAATGTCAGGCCAATCAGCAACTAGAGGGG
>NC_055968.1:10431807-10481807 GCF_018492685.1 Alosa sapidissima | reverse complement strand
GCTGTTTCATTAAACTCTACTTTTAAGTACACTAAATCCACTCAGTCTTGTGATCCGCAATTTTATGCCAGTTAAAGGAAGCTCTGTGTTAATTCAGGTAGCTCTTAAAAACAGTTTTCATCTAATTGTTACTTAAGGCAAAATTGGAGAAAGATTTAGACCTCTCACCCAAGAGCCTTTGTAAAAATGTTTTATCTTTAATAATTTTATCTTTAATAAATTTCTGATAATTAATCCCATGACATTCATCGATACAGAATATTGAGTATTTTGAGAGCTCTATCACATTTCTTCTTGCAATAATACATTGAGAAGAAAAATGCAAGGGTTACATTTGCTGGAATGCATATATTATTTAGTACTGTGCTGATAAAAGCATCTTTTTAGCACATCTGTGTCTCACAAAGGTAGTCTTCTTGGGGCCTCTCAAATGTGTCTGTAATGTGTCTGCAGAGTATTTTCTGCCTGTGTTTCTAGACAGGTATCAGTTTGTTTTGTTTTGTTTTGTTTTGTTTGTTTGTTTTTGGACCCGCATGAACAGCAAAACCCAGACCTTACTGTGACTCTTTATTAGACAGTGTGACATTTTTGGACAACTTTAATATTTACCTCTGTGTTTCCTCTGTTTCATAAAAAGGAAAAAAATCTTCAATCACTCTGGGACCTCTCACTGTTTTATATTGTGGCATTATATTGTTTTGGGTGGCTTTAAGGCTGTCATATTTATGAGAGTAAAATAATAAAAATGATACATTTCAGCCATGGATACATAACTGTGGGAACAGCGACGGACAAGAAGCACTTGAGATTCCTTTCATTGCTGTCTTATGAATTTCTCAAACAAGGTATGATGGAGCTGATTTCTTACTCGGCAGTTTATTTTTCACTGCCTGTAGATGTGCTGGAAAAATCCATTAGCTCTCACTTTCTTAGCATCTTTAATGGGTCTAAATTGACAGTAAAACAGCGGAAAATGCATAATGTTTTAGAATAAGTTCATCTGTGGCAAAAGATTGGAAAATGACTCTTCGCAGTGATGCCAATTTACATACAGAAGTGCTGATGGCACACTAGTTAATTTGACACAGTCTTCAGCTGAATATTCAAGGTTGACTCTCACTGACACTTGGTCATGGCATGAAAATGCTCCGACACCAGAGAGTTGTGCATAAATGCACATTTATGCATGCTAGCATAATGGTGCTCTCATAGCTGTCATATCCCACAGGTAGAAAGCTTCCTCAGGAGACAGCTGCATGCTATGTCTATTGCCAGCATCTTTGATTACACCTGACACTGTATCCTCAACAAGACAGTACTGTGTCTATGGGCGCCCCCGCTCAGGGTTGTCATTGGAGCACAAAGTTTAAAGTGCGCACAGAAGGAACAAAGTTCAGAAAATTACCATGAACTTCAATTTTCTGTTTTTTTTTTTTTGGTTCTTTCTTTCCTGATATAATTATCTGCTCCACCTCAGTACTGAATGTATTGTGACGTTAACATTTCCTGTTTCATAATTTATGTTGGTAGAAAAATAAAATAGATAAAGCCACTGCTATATACCTGCAAAATGGGTTTGGTTTCTAAAAGACTAAATGCATTAGCGCATGTAAGTATTAATGGACTGGCAAAACAGCATGGGCTGAAAAGCTGTGTCTGGCTCACACACATTAGTAGCCAGATGAATCCCTTAATTAAAACATTTTTTTTTTCGCTTTAATGATTTACAAGAATTCAATGGAAGGAACTCTTGCAAAAAGGCTCCTGTTTTCCTCTATGTTGAATATAGATTTTAAGACTATGGTGACATGAGTTGGGATAAATTATTAGAAAATATGGAGAAAACTTAGATTCATGCCATTCATATATACACCTAATTAAAGGAGATTCACTTTGCTATTTTGTACCTCTTAAAAACAGACCTCATGTTCAATAGAATTGTAAAACTGTGTTTGCCTTTTCATTGTTTTTTTTTTTCCATGACCAATTTTTTGGTGGCATTGTTACTGTGATCCAGAGCGTAGCGCATTGCATTCCTCATTCCTCAACTATCAAAATTCTTTGGAAATGTGAGTCTCACAGTGTTGATATTCAACAGCCCGACATGGCACTTAACTCTTCACTCCAAAGCCCCCACTAGTTCTGCTTTGCTGGCTACAGCCGCACATCTAGAACCAGGGGGAGGCGCGCACTAGTACGTTTAAGACGTCTGAAATTTAAAGTTCACTCCGAGCTGACTTCTAAAGTATGTGCCTTTCAAAGGACTGTGTCTATATTCTCAGGCTGGTAAGGAGGCTGCACTTGCACAACCGCTGGTTGTCCAACAAGATCGCGAAAAGTGTGCGAGGACTCAAGGAGGCGTAATATCATGTGCAGTTGAGGTGCTTCTAACCTCCCAGGCTGTTTCTTAAAACAGAGATATTTATTCACTGCCAGGGCTCCAAGTCTGTCTCTGAAATTGAACTGTGAAATTCGGGCGTGTAATGCCCTCATGTAGTTTTCCACTTCACTGTCCACGGGTCAGATTAATCATTGCGTCTCAAGATTATTCTTTGTAACTAATCACTCAGCTGTCCGAGTAGAGGCCCTACTGTGTTGTGCTGCAAAGACCTGCCCAAAAAGCCCGTGTTATTACATTGTGAAGACAGCATTTTCTCGCTGCTGATTGTGCCCCATTCAATCAATACTACATAAAATCACCCCAACATTTTTCAACTTTTACGACGCTATTTGTTGGGCCAGAGAAGGCCAGTCTCCTGGTAGTTTTTTGTTCGCTTTGTGCACTGGCCATCTTTCACGCCAACATGTTTGGCTCATTCTGCACTGTCAGTCACATGTCTGCTAAGTATCGTGCGTTGTCAATGCTCTCTCGATGACATCCTACTGTTCTGAGCCGTGATTGGCAGGTGAGGCTGCAAGCTCGAGCAGGAAATCAATAACAGTGGACCTCCAGACCATAGACATAATATACATAGACGCCGCATTGGCTGCTGGAAACAAGAAATTCGGCCGCCATCTTGGACCGGTCATACTCCTCATTGCGTTGCAGCAGAAAACACAAGATGACAGCACTGTGCAGCATGTTCCTGCTCAAATCGGCGGACCATACTCGGGGGATTTACTTTTCACAAGTAAGATTTAACATTACCGTACTATTGGTTGTATTTTGTATTTTCGAACAATGTGGCCTGTATCATAGCTACATGTATGACCTTTGCAGCAAAAAAAACCGCGTGAAAATCTGTTCGGTATTCAGTGAGATATGATTAATTAAGTGTGCTGACAGCTCATTGCACCGGCCAAACAGATTACACTGAGTGGAGTGGATGACCGGTCCAAGATGGCGGCTCCAAATCTCGTCAGCGCTAGTAGGGAGCAGCGGTCGATGCGGCGTCTATGTATATTATGTCTATGCTCCAGACGGCGCAGTAGCGGTCTTCAAGGAGCTGGCCCACTGGACACTCTGCCAATCATCAAGCAGAAAATATATGGCCAGCCAGCCATGGCCAGAGTCAGTTTGGGCCGGCAGAGGGACGGGGAGGTGCTGCCCAAACTGATTTATGTTACCCACCACATGAAATATTACAGCTGGACGCAGCAAACACACTTCTTTTTTTATACATTGTTATCTTTTCTACATAGTAAAATATTCTGTATACATTATAAAGTAGGTATATATTCTATATATATTAGAGTTTTATGTAGCCATTGTGTGTTAGGGGTGAGTAAGTAACATGCCATGTGTAAAAAATGGAGTGCTATCTCCTGATTCATCCATATGCTAAACTTGTGCAGGCCGGGCCCTGGAGATGGGGTATTACAAAGCACTGGCGCCTTTTGCATTGAGCCACACTACACTACATTTACTCTGAAAGTCTAAGTGAAGCAGGGGCAGCTCTTACTGGTAGCTGGGGCTTTTAAAGTAGTCGACTCACCCAAACAGACACGCTGTGCGAGTGTTACACCGCTCTTAGAGAAGTTGATGAAATATGTATGTATAAGAGGACAAACTATGAAAACATTGTTTATGTATACATGTACTGTTTTATGGTTGGTAACACTGGTTGGCAAATCAAATTTAATTTAAAACATTTACTTTTCTTCATTTTATTTTTAAAACTCAGTTTTCATAAGAAGCAAATCTCAATGTGGCTCATTAAAATAATTAAGTAGGAATAAAGTAATAAAATAAATAAAGCAATACTTCATTTTTTATGATTCTGCAACTATATGAATTTAGAACTTTATTTGCCTTACAGTTACACTGAGTCCTAGTTGTATGCATACAATCGTACAGTCGGACACTTGCATTCAGTTAAGCCAAGCCGTAGGAAAGAACATAGCTCATTATGTTGGGAATAAAATAAGTAGTACAAAGAGAAATGACTTTGTGTTACACAGACACCATAAAATGACACTGAGCTGTAAAGAAACCTGACGGAAACAAGTGATTTTTCCCTTGTGATTTCCCAATTGAACCACCAATTGATGTTTTTACTGGGGTTAAGTGAAACTGGCACCACTGAAATTCAAAATGACTCACTTACAGGAGACACAGCTTAGCTCAGTATGGTCTTTCTTTCTTTCTTTCTTTCTTTCTTTCTTTCTTTCTTTCTTTCTTTCTTTCTTTCTTTCTGTCTTCCAGATACATGTTATGGCATATTCAATAAAAAAAAATGCATGGGGAATTAAATGGACATATTTATTTCTTCATTTTGTAGATTAAAGGAGTTCTATATTCTATATTAGATATATGTAGTCATCTATATAATAAAAAAAACAACTAACAAAATAATCAGTAACAATATATGCAATATATGCAATATTTTTTATTTTATATTGACATTGTGTAATGCTACTGGCATTAAATATGTTATTTACATTTAATCGTGATTCGTAAATGCTGTACTACCTTGATGCAATTACAGCATTTTACCATTTGATACTCAAGTGTAAGCGTATTTAAGTTCCGAGTGAAGAAATTAACTTGTGCTCATTAACGTGCTCCTTGATGCCTGGTGCAGTTTTGTAAAAGGAGAGACCTAACATGCCCCCAGTGTGCATGTCCATGTAACCATTAGGTCATTAATCAGCTCACCCTCTGCTCTGTCAATAAGGCAGTCCCAAAGAGAGGAAGAGCTTTCTTCCTGTGGCTGGCCCTCCACTCCCCCCCCCCCCCCCCCCCCCCCTACACACACACACACCCCTGCCTGCGCCCCACTCCGCTCCGCACTGCACCACACAGGGCAGTTTTCGCCCGAGGCCCCCGCCGCGCCCTCAGCAACGCCTCTCTCTGCTGCGCTCCACGCCTCTCTTCTCCGCTCCGCTTCGCACCGCAATGCATCGCACCTCCTCCTCCTCCTCCTCCTCATGGTGACTCCTGGCTTTCCGGCGGGCTGATGACAGGAGAGTGTGGGGTGGGGGAGCCCAGGGAGGTGCTTCTCCTTCAGTCAGGGCCAGAGGTGACAGAGAAGAGGAAACTCTTAGCTGCTCTCACAAACTTTCTTTCTTCCTGACAAGACTTGCTACAGCACAAGTCCTGGATTGATTGATTCAGATTATTGATCGGTGTAAATAGCTGTTCCACTGACTTCAGAACAATTCTTTACTTTGAATTAAATATGTGAAATATGTGAATATGGATATTCAGGAAGTTGATATGATAGGAGGAGTATGTTCTCTCGTTTAATTGCACTTATCTCTTTACATGCCACACGGTCTCTTTGTTTTGGTCAATTTTGGTTGCAATCCTTTGGCTTTATTTTGTTCGTTTTTATGTGTTGCATAGCCAATTATTTCTAGTAAATAATAGTTTTTCATTATTCATGCAATTACTTTGGTCATTTATATCATGGAGGGGTGACTATGATTAGTAAAAAATAACATATTTCTTACTGTTTTTTTGTTTGTTTGTCTTTCAGAGGCTATGTTTACTGTTGAAAACAAAATCATTTTCATTGATGGAATGCTCACTCTTTGTAACTTTTTCACTGATTAGCTTAAATTTCCATAGAAACAAACAAATTGTTCAATTTTATCCTTGGATAATATTTTTCTAATTCAATGCAATTATCACAGGAAGGAGCTTTAAATGAAAGATTCTATCAAAATTCAATTGTTTCTTGATATTTTGCATCTACAATAACATAAAAATCTCATTATTCTAAAGTCCTTATTGAAGGCCTTCTAGCCAGGGGTTTTTGGCCTCTGATAATGTCTTATTTACTGGGGTTATGGCGGCTCAACAGGCAGGGGCGACTCAGCGACTCAGTGACTCAGCGGAGGATTACGTGTCACCTTCACAATCTCCTCCGGCGCGGCAGCCCTTTTCCGCGGCCCTCGACAGCCCACATCGCGCCCACGGCCTCCACACCGGAGTTGAGTTTGGCAGAGACGCGTCGCGCGCGGAGGCTGCCGAGAGAGGGAGGGATCTGGCTTGCAAATCTGCCAGACACCTTCACACAGCCGCCGATTGCCCTGAGCTGAGAGGAGATGCCCTCTGTATCAGCCCTCCTCTCCAGAGGAGGGGGCTTTGTAGTGTGTAGGACGGGGCACGCTGTTAGTGAGGGAGTGATGTCTTATCAGTTGTCATCATATTTTTGATGGTGAATTTCTGGCAACCACAGTTGCCAGTATTCTACCGTAAATCAGACAGAATTTTTCTTACAGTGTACAGTAGCATTCTCCAACCCATCTACTGTCTCAATCCCAATACTGTTATGTGGTAATGAGATGGTAGGATCCCTCCAGAGAATCAGGTGAGGGTTTTAGCTGTTGCGGACTCAAGAACATTAGGGATCATCACAAACAGTACACGACTATTTTTTTATGTCAGGATTTCTTTTCATAGCAAAAGTGAAACTCTTTCAACTTTTGACCTCTGTTGCAGACTTTACTTAGATTCACTAGTGTAGACATGAGTTGGTCCAACTTGGATCTTCACCTAATTAGAAAAAAAGCTTACAGCATCTGGTATTCCCAAGTGGTCCTTCATCCAAGTGCTCCCAGCTCCCCCTGCACAGAATCCGAGATTGGATCAAATTGGGTGTGCCAAGTTGCGCTGATGAGGTGTAAGTTTCATCTCACTGAAGCAAGAATTATGAGAATTAAGAAAGACTATCTGTGTTTGACAATAGAAGTACATGAATTATGTTGTTAGCCTCATAAGAATATCATTCTTGGGTGAACATGAAGATACCAGTTGGCAGAACTCTGCTCTGAACTGACAAACCTTTGTCAAGTGCAGTAGTCAGTTTTTTTAAGAAAAAAATATTGCATCATGTTCTAATTGTGTTTTCTCAAATATGTTGCTCATAAAATCAGTTTCCAAGCCACTGACCCTCTGGTGATCACACACACACACACACACACACACACACACACACACACACACACACACACACACACACACACTGACCATACACTCTGGTGATCATACACATGCACACACACACACACATACACTGACCATACACTCTGGTGATCATACACACACACACACACACACTGACCATACACTCTGGTGGAATCATATACCCTTTTGTACACTATCAGTCTGAAGAACTGCTGTCAGCAGAGATTCTATCATTTTTGAACAAGATAATCAATGTGGAATCTTAGGTTATATTTATCTATTGATCCTTGGAGCACTGTGTGCGTGTGTTTGTGTGTGTGTTTGTGTGTGTGTGTGTGTGTGTGTGTGTGTGTGTGTGTGTGTGTGTGTGTGTGTGTGTGTGTGTGTGTGTGTAATATGGAGTGATCATTGGACCACTGTGTGCATGTGTGTGTGTGGAGTGATCATGTGTGTGGATAGGTATAAACCCTGAGCGGACCGACCCAGGTGGCTGAATCGGGCTCTGAATGCTCCACAACAGGCTCTGGGCCACTTCAAACAACTGAGCCCAGGGAAGGACTAGAGCACACAAATAGCTTTTTTGAGTATTTAATAGGCGCAAACGACTTACGTTTCCACCCACAGCGTCTTCATCAGAGTCAAAAAATATGCTCCAAAAAAAAGTATGCTCCACTCCACACCGCACCACACTCCTCTGGTCATCCCCACGTCTCTCTCCTGGGTCTTGTCTGATAAATCAGTCCGGGGTCCCCAGTTAATACCTCAATTTGCCATCCCTGTTTAGCCAGAAAAGAGAGCAGCTAGGGTAAACAAAAGATAGAAATAAAAACCTTGTGTCTACCTCCCGCCACTCTGTTGTTATGAGTGTGCTATTGATTTATGGTTCTGCCCTCTGCCTCCCAGGGCTTGTTTGAGTCGGCGGCGCTCCAAACGGCCCACAGAGGAGTAATGGGCTTCTTCGCGTTCAGAGATGGCCGGCCCGTGCTGGCCCCTTTGGTCTCAACACAGACACTTACAGAAAGATTGGGTATTGACTAGTTTGCTGGGGAACAGTGTCACTGTCAAGTAGATAGGTACTACCCTTACTGCCAAAATCTGCCATGTATGACTGATAGAGGAGTAATGTTTTGGAGAATATGTACTGTACATGCAGTATAGCTTATTGCCTGAATGGATTATTGGTTGCAATGCTTCCAGTGGTGATCATGCACACTTAGTGATGTCATTTCAGTACATTAAATCACATGCTCACCCATAGTTTTGATCTGTTGTTACAGCAGGTATAATTAATTCGTAATCACCTAAATTCAGTTGTGACTAATTTGGCTTATTTGCTTAGTTTAAATAGTTTACTTTAAGGGTCCATCCTCCAGCTAATATTGATGGCCTGCCCTTGGTGAATCTACATCTTGAGACAACATGTACTGTGTTCACTCCGCAAGGTTAAATGAGACAAATGGTTCACATGCTGGCGGGAACAGGTTTTCAGAATGTGAAAGAAAAGATGACTAAATAGACATTGTAATCCCAATGACCAGTCCAGCGCCCCTATCCAGCACAACGTACTGTACCTTAGCACAAAGCATCTTCTTACAACTGTGCTTACACACGTGATAATGTGAGTTTCAGAAGTGAAAAGAAAAGTGAAGAGAAACCTTAGTAGGAAGACCACTCACACAACAGGGTTCTGTGAATACAACCAGACAAAGCAGCATGTCGATTTATTGCTCTGACGGGCAGTCTTTCTTCTTAAATCTGTGCATTTACAATACAGACATACACACACACACACACACACACAAACACACATTGCTTCAGTATTTCAAATAAAATCCTCTGAATATCTTTCGTCAAGGTGACACGGACAGTCAATCTATTAAACTTGGTCGAAGCCTTTGAAACATCCTCATCTTAGATGTACAGGAAACGATGAACTGGAGAACAACACTGAAGAAGTCTCTTTTATGGATATTGATCCCACTGAGTCAAAGGAGGGCGAGAGAGGAATCATTTTGTCAAGACAGCCGGGACGTGCTACACACTCCTCGTGCTTAGTGGCCACCACAGGCGCCATCTGAACCACCAGGGCCTGAGAAATAATTCCGTCGACGTCTCCCATCTCAACAATGGTACAACTGGTAAAAACAGCCTGCCTTGCGCAGGAAAGACCACGAGGCTTTCTGAAGAAGTCAAGTGCAGGTTGACCACTGTCCGTCTGAAGAATTCACTGCTTGATATTTTCAGCCAGCCATCCTCTCTGAGAGGAACTCAGAGAGATGGAGGGACAGAGGGGGACAAATGTCTGCTTGCTATCGACTGTCTTGAGTCTGATGACTTAGATGAGCCCTCCAAAATCTGCCAGACAAGTTTTCCATCGATCTCTTACAAGGTTAGTCATCTCATTACTATACTGCATTCATCTCCCATTTTGCCTTGAGATGTGTATTTGATGCTTTCTATATATCCATCTGCCAATACTATTTCTCACCTGGTTGCATGTGTCTGCTGAAGTGTTTCCATTCAGATCCACTTACTCCCAGACTGGCAATGTAGCAAGTGTGAGTGACCCGAGTATAAATCAATCAGAATCACTGTCTTACTCAGGGCCGCGTTTCCCAAAACCATAGTAGTTAACTAAGCTAAGTTAACAGGTTAGCAACATGTTTTTGGGAAACGCACCACAGCTCAAGATGTGATGGCAGCCTGGGAGCTAGAGATGTGGGGTAGCATTCAGTAGCCAGAAAAGGTCCTTGTAACAATTGACCTGTAAGTCCCATTGGATAAAAGTTTCAGGCAATAGTATATGAGGAGACAAAAGAAGAAGGCCCTTCATGGTGATCCTCAATGCATCTCATATCATCTCATAGCTGTGTGATAGAGAGGATGAGGAAGATGAAATCTTGCTCTTCTGAGCGAGCATGTGGAGTTTTTCTGAAAGTCCGTCAGACCCTAAACTCGAGCATTTCTGGAAATTCAAAAGAGAGATTTGGCATCCTTGGACCAATATCCACTTATTAAATAACCCTTGTGAGGTTCAATACAATCATGCGCCCCTGTGCCGCTTCGGCAGAGCACTCATTTTCTTTGGCAAGCTGGATCAATAGGCCTTATAGACGTGTGAACCAGAGCCCAGGTATTTTGCAAAATTAGTACTCCTCTATGGCAGCGGCTGATAGGCTCCCATAATTCCATATTTATAGTATGCCCTCGTAGAGATCACACACACACACACACACACACACACACACACACACACACACACACACACAGACACACACACACACACACACACACACACACACACACACACACACACACACACACAAACTGGGGTAACTTTATATTACCTTTTATCAAAGAACTTTCACATGCACAACAAGTTTTTGTGCTTTTGTAAATTGTGTTTGAAGAATCCTCTTTTCTGTATGTTGCCATTTTATGGATAATTGCTGTTTTGATTGCTGCACCAAAGAAAGGGTTTGAATAGTTTCTGTAACTTCCAAAGTTCAAAACATACATTGATTAATTTCAACTTTTTATGATGTCCTCACGAAAATGTTAGTTAGATGATTAATTAAAACTTCAACTTCAACTTCAACAGAAATACTGTCATTTAATTCTGAATTAAACAAATTACCTAACAATTCATATTTATCATGGTGATATGCAGGGCCTCTTACTGTAAAAATGCCAGCAACATAGTTTATCATTTATGGAACCCTGAAGGGATCATTGCAAGATATTTTTGGTATATATCCAGACAACGTGCAATCGTTTTACTAAATTGTGTGCTCATTTTACTAAATCTTGCACACGTTTTACTAAATTGTGCGCACGTTTGACTAAATAGTGCGTTCATTTTACTAAATTGTGTTCTCAATTTAGTAAATTGTGCGTATGATTTAGTAAATTGTGCACATGTTTTACTAAATAGTAGGCTCATTTTACTAAATTGTGCTCTCATTTTAATTGCTGTAAACTGAGCGCACATATATATAATAAACAAATATAGTAAAATGATCTCACTATTTAGCAATATGAGCGCACTATTTAGTAAAACATGCACACAATTTACTAAAATGAGCACACAATATAGTAAAACGAGACCACAATTTAGTAAAATGATGGCACAATTTACAAAAATATCCTGCAATGACACCTCCTGGGCTTGTAATAATCTGCTTTATGACACAGATAAGATGCCTAATACGTACTTTGAGAGTTCTTAGACTTCAGCCGTCATCGCCGCTCCAATGCACCGTATTTGATCTATTTCAATACGGCCTGACCTCATACACCTGATGAAAGGCACTGCTAGTGTAATGTAGTGTAGTGTAATGTAGTGTAGTGTAGCATAGCGTAGCGTAGTGTAGTGTAGTGTAGCGTAGTGTGTGGCCTACTGATTTAATAAGTTCAGATCGAGAAACACAGTCATTCCTCCCCTGAGTCACTATCTGACCTCAGTGGTAATACATTATAAATACTGAACGCTGTCATGTGTAGAGCTGTGCCATGTTTATATAGATCTTTGATTCTCTTCTCAAAGCTGTATGGACTGAGAAAGTCAGACACTCTATTTCTTTTTCCCCCTCCCAAACCTCTCTGGTTGATACAATCCATCATCAGTCAGTCTCCGACATTAACTTTTTTATCAATTGCTGTGTCTCCAGACAGTCTGCTATCCTCACCATCTGAGATGCTCTTTTTATTTGCTTGCTTTCAGCTTAACCTTGCTGGGGTAATGGAGCTGCATCTCACTGCAATTAATGCGACCACAATGATCAAAGTGGTGATTTGTCATACAGTGGTGATGTATAATCATTACCTTTCACAAGACACTCCTTTACTTTTGTCCTCCTTGTTGCTAATTTGCATAAAATGTGTATTGGCAGCCGTGGCTTTTAGGTCTTTAGGTTTTTATTTTTATGCTGTCTGTGGGAGTCTTTAAGACATGAGTAGCCTAAGGGAATAATTGTGTGCAGAGTGGGAGTAACTTCATGGGAGTAAACTCATACACTATCACTCACTATAGTTTCACCTACAAATGTGGATCTTAAAAGACTCATTGTAAAAGGCAGGATTGCATGTTGTCTAAACTATGGCGGGATTCTCAGACTCCATGGAGATAATGGACAGAGTGCACTGACTTTTACATATGACAATCATATTTCATGCTTGTTGACATGCTTGTGAAATAGCTCAACCTAGCATTTTTATAATTGCAGTTGGCATCCTTCTGACAGGAAAACGTGCTTCTATCACAAACATGAAATGTCTGGTTAAAACAGAATAAGTTCTGTCTTCTTGTCGCTTAACAACAGGCGTAACAATGTGTGGCATGGTGAGGCGAGGCACTTGCATGGGCTCAGTGAATATTTACAGCCATGTGAAATGAAACAAAACAAAGCTGGCATCGTAATGCAAGACAAAGGCAGACAGGGTGGAGAAATGATCAATCAATTCAGGCCAGCCCAGAAAACACACACACACACACACACACACACACACACACATATCACACACACACACACACACACACACACACACACACACACACACACACACACACACACACACACACACACACACACACACAGAAATATTTACTTTCCAATGGTGCAGAAAATATATTTCCAAGCGCGCTGGAGACAATCCCAGGACACGTCTGAAAAACACTTTATTTGTAGACAGACACAAAGAAAACAGTGAAGAGCACTCCCCGGGGTTATTGGTTTCCAATGGGCCACAGAAGAGCTTCAGTGCAGCTCTGCCCGCTCGGGCATTGGAAACTCAACCGAACAACATCACTGTCTGTGTGGGGTGGACATGGTGGTCATCAGAGATCATTTGCATTTGATACATTTAACAGAGAGTAAAAGACAACAGAGAAATTATACATTTTGCCTGATGCAATATGTGTAAAATAAAAAATGATTGCTTTATTAATGATGATATTAACATGAAGATCAGATGGCTGAATGTATAGTGCTGATAATGTAGTCAGCAGACATCATTTACATGGATGTATAGGGTTTATATAGTCACCAGAGACCAGCTGCATGGATGTATCGTTGATTTAGTAGTCAGTGGAGATCACTTGCCCGGGTGTATAGGGTTGAAGACATAGCCGTCCCATTTGCAAGTCTGTATGTTTGGAGTTGGAGAGGTAGTCAGAGAAGGCTGGTAGCGCTGGCTCAGTTGGAGGATGCTGAGCACTCAGCCGTGGGAAGCCTAACACTGCGTGTGCTGGGTGTTCGATGCTGTGAGACACGTACGTCATCCTCGACAGCAAGAGCCATGCTATTTGACAAATTAACTCAGCATGAAATGTGTGTTTTAACCAGAAACATATGTTAGTGTTTGCTGAGCAAATCCACTTAACTCAACAACGTGCTTGTTAACGTTTCCATTGCTTGCACCGTTGAATTGTTCCCTGAACTTTTCCCTGTCTTTTTTTTGTTCCGAAGCATTATTCTTCGAGCTGTAACCTCATTCATAAATGACTTGAGTTTTAGAGGTCCACTGGTACAACTTAACATGATGTACACTGGACCATTTTTAGTATGCAGTTACGGCGAACTACTTTCAAAATGGGTTGTATTGACTGATTTTCCTAATGATACCCCTCAGGGACGCGCTGAGTGCTCGGAGGCTGGACATCATACCGAGCATCCATGTGCTTTTTTTTAGATTCATTAAAATAACATAAGCCTTACTTTTGTTGAAAGAACAAGGAGGAAACAGTAATTTATCAAAGTTTTACTTCCTCTTTGCCATTAATTTCCATATGGACAAGCATTTCCCTAATGATTTATATGCTCCGAATGAATCGGAGCGAGGGCCGAGGAAATGTGCTCTTTGCCAGCAAAAGACTGGAAACGGCTTTACAAATGCTCATCACTGAATTTAGAGGACACAAATAACACATTGTTTTAGGCAAAACATTTCAGTTAGGCTAAACCCCTGGGGCTTACAGCTTGTATTTATTTAATCATTTATTTATTATATTTATATTGCAGCCTTGGCCTACTGGTTAGCACTTCGGACCTGTAACCGGAGGGTTGCCGGTTCGAAACCCGACCAGTAGGCATGGCTGAAGTGCCCTTGAGCAAGACACCGAACCCCTTACTGCTCCCCGAGCACCGCTGTTGATGCAGGCAGCTCACTGTGCCGGGATTAGTGTGGGCTTCACCTCACTGTGTGTACACTGTGTGCTGTGTGTGTTTCACTAATTCACGGATTGGGATAAAATGCAGAGACCTAATTTCCCTCACAGGATCAAAAGAGTATATATACTTATACTTATACTTAACTGCTCCCTTTTTCCATGTTCTATAAATGCTATAAATATAACACTTTCTTTACTGTAGTGCTGTCTACAATCACAAGGCAAAACAGACAATTAAAACATGATGGTGAATGATGAATACCAGGGTGGTGGTAGTGTAGTGATTAAGGACTAGTATCATGAAAAGTTGTGGGTTCAATTCCCGACTTGTGCCCTTGACCAAGGCACAACCAAGTTGCTCTGAGGACAATGGCCCTTGTAATATAATTGACATATGTAAGTGGCCTTGGATAAAAGTATATGAATGATGAATGATTCAAAAGTGTATTCTGGTAGTTCAATACATTGATTGGGTAGTACTTTGTGGCATTCAAAATCTGCGATCTAAAGAATAGGATTACAACAGTCTACAGACAAAGATCTGTACATTCTGATTGGATACAAGCTCAATAGTATACCATCACTACAACTCTATTAGAGATGACCACTGTAGCCTAATAGTACTGTACGCTATGCATCATCAAAGACCGACTGGGAGCATCTGATACAGACAGATTCAATATTAGCATTAGCTGGTTAGGAAGTATGAGAAGTTGATATAAATGTAAGTAGTTAATGACGCACACAGCAAATAGTCTTTAATCACTACAGCTTTATTTGTTTTTTTTATAAGTCTCAAAGGGCAGGCCTGTGACAGAGGAGCATATTATTATTTGCCAGTTTCACTGTGTCTCTGTTTCTTGCATAAGCAACTTTTAAATAATCTAAATAGATTTGTGCCATTCGAGTGGAAAAGACAGCCTCTTGTTTTGCATTGATACATGACTCTCCAGTCCTCTTCTTGGCCTGAGGAGCTGACGGTGTTTGATCATGCATGTCATGCCTCAGTGCGTGTTTGCCCAAACTAAAATAAACACTCGTTTTAGTCTCTCTGTCTCCGTTTTGTATTTTGTTTTATTTTTTTCTTGCACCCATCACCTCTCTGTCTGTCATGAACTCACAGGTGTGACTGAGAAACCAGTCTATAAAGAGCCTCCAGACCAGGGCTACATCTCCACTAGGATCCGTACAGGCCCAGTTAAAACTCCTGAGCTCTACTATGAATGCAGATGGAACCTTATAATTCCAAGGGGACGATTTAGAACAATTTTATTGTTATTTTGGGAAATCACTAGCGTTCGTTCTCTGTAGGCAGGTCAGGGAATTGTGACACAAAATAGCTGTTTCATTAGGTCATAATAGTCTATAGGCTCTGTGTTCCTCTTAGGCCATAGAGCGTAAATAGTCCATTATGCTGCACTGCCTGCTCTCTCTGGCAAACACATGTTTACATCCGAGGACACTATTCTCAACCTTTTCTGCTCAGAGCATATGAATGAGCATTGTCAATGTCATACACATTACACTCTGTATTTATGGGGGAAAGCGCTTATAAAAGCAACCTAATATGATGAGTGTAATAATGTTTCCTGGTTTTCCAAGCAACCACATTAAAAGTTGTAGGCTTCAGGAAATGGAATAATTATTTTTTTTATTCAATTTTCTCTTCATAATGGCTCTCATGACTATAGAGCAATGTTGAAATCACCAGAAACAATACTTCAAATGCCAACCATGCATAAAAAGCTTTAATTAAGAAGTATATTATTATAAACAGCATTACCAATTAAAACACTGTGAATGTGTGTGTGTGTGTGTGTGTGTGTGTGTGTGTGTGTGTGTGGTTGGGGGGTGGGGGGGGGGGGGGCTGGGGGGCTCTGTCTAATAAAAATGTTCACATTAATATCACAGTTTATTATGAATCTCTGTCAACATCAGGCATTCACTCTACTGCTGAATACCAAATGAGGACTTACAGATGATAACTGAATACACACCATTTCTCCCAGAGACAAGAAACAGTAGCTTTGTGGATGGGATGAAATGACTTACTTCACTTGGCCAATACAATTTCTCCCATCAAAGCACTGCCATGCAGGAGAGGGATATTTAAGTTGAATGAAAATGACAGAGGAGAGCGGCAGGGCCAGCTCAGGAGGGATTGGCAGTGGACAGTGGCATTGTAATTTGAGGCTGACATGTGACATACTATTGACATTTCTGCTCGGGTATAATATGGTGTAATAAGGCTAATTCTGACAGCATCAGGGTAATGAGAAATAACATGTGCTTTTAATCCAGTCAAGATTGAAACTCAAAGCATTCATTACACATTGACATAACAGGGGAGGATGGCTTGATTCATGTTACTAAATCATTGGAATGTCACCATCTCAGCAGCAAAGCAAAACATTTTGATTAGTTTTGAACATTGAATATTACATACAAAATACTCCTTCCACACACAGACATGGAATCAGTGAAGTCATGAAATACACAATTTGTCCTCAATATATGCAAGTCTATCCTTTTTCTGTACCAATTTACAATATTACCTATGAGAGGATTTTTTTCTCAGCCAGAAAAAATAGTGTGTGTGTGTGTGTGTATTTATTTGTACATTTGTTTATGTGTGTGTGTGTGCGTATTTGTTTGTGTGTTTGTGTGTGTGTGTGTGTGTGTGTGTGTGTGTGTGTGTATAACTGTATGCACCTGTACATTTGCTATGCCTGTGTGTGTGTGTGTGCGATGAGTGACATTCTCTCATTACTGTGCTGCTTTCAGTCTTTGGCGTATGAATGCAGCTCTTCTAATGCAGCCGGCATCCCGGCACGCTGCTGTAAAGGCTGACCTTTCATCCCCGCCAGTGACACGCCATTAAGGAGAACACATGCTTCTCACCCCCCCCCCCCCCCTCTCTCTCTCGTTCTTCACCTTTCTCTCTGTCTTTCTCTCTCTCCCTCACATTCTTTATCTTTCTCTCTCTCTCACCCCATTTCCCCCCTCTCCTGCACAGGTAGGGAGGGTCCCGGTGAGGACAGGACCCTTGCATGGTAATGTGCTTCTCGGGTGCGGGAGACTTTATTTTTGTGTCACTGTCGTTGCGTTACTGCCGCGTTTGTCTTTACTTCTGTGTACTACCTCTGCATTGAGGTGTAACTAACTAACAACACAGTGAACACACACACACACACACACACACACACATGCACACGCACACGCACACACACACGCACACACACACACACACACACACACACACACACACACATGCACAAAAACAAACACACCACACACACACACAACAGAATAAAACAGTCTGCACAGATACGCAATGCGTTTTTTTGGTTCTGTTTAGCAGCTTTGTGTAGCAGGCAATCTGTAGGCTTGACAGTGGGGCTGTTTGAAAATGACTTGGCTCCCACCTAAGACAATCTAGGGCAAGAGCGGAGGAAACACTGCATAGTGATCTCCCTGTGATGACAGAGCAAATATTTGATGTATTTTTAGGAGTGCAGTCAAGCCCCCATATTATTGAGGCTCCTCTGGAATCAAGGCTAGGCCACAGCAACCAGAGACTCTCACAAGGACATGTCTCCTCCAATACTCAATTATGTTGAAATCATCTTCTCCCAAACTCTGCCTTATTCTCCTCTGTTCTAACTGCAGAGCAGTTAAATGGCACCGTCTGGGGCCACAATGAGAGTGAAATATATTATATACGACCAAGAGGAAAAATTTTTGCATACCATCACGCATCAATGGGATCTTCGTCTGGAGATGGAAATCTTTGGGCCTTGCTTGCATGGCTATAATGTGGTGAATTTCAATAATTGGGATATTTTCCTGGAAGCAAACAGGATTGACAAGACAAAGGCTATGTTTGGTATTCAACCAAGGCATAATCTAGGACATCTATCACGTTGTGACAACAGATCTTTGTTTTGGAATAATTGCCGTGCCTGATTGTGACTTTATGCGTATGTTTAATTTTAACAAGGTAGCTAAGCTAACTAGCCAGATACTGACACAGTGGGAAACCTATGTATTTCAGAGGGTTTTTTGGTTCTCTGAACTCAAAGCTGCTGTGACATCAGTTCCTGCCACAGTAGGGGACTCAGCATCAACAAGAGAAACGTTGCAAGCTAAAATACAAAATATTTGTAGAAATATCTGTTCGCCATGTGAATAGTCACATTAAAGCTTTGAGGTTTGTGTCCCATACTAGCTAGCTGAGTTTCAAAACAATTGTGTTTCAAAGTGCTTGAGAGGAAACAAGGGTAAAAATGGGTGGGTGACTTTTTAAAAGCCTATGCAGGATGAAACAGAATTGTTTCAAAAAGTGAAAACATCTATCATGGAAAAATTGAGTTTAGAGATGATTCCCAACCTCTTATGGCAATGCATATAACTATTATATAACCATCATATAACATATCCATTTCTTGATTGAGTCAGACACCCTGATATCAGTGAAATCATTCAAGATCAGGAAGAAGTTAGTAAAATATGAAAACGTTAATACCTCGACTATAACTCGATGATTAATTGCAGGCTGCATCCGTAAGAATGACCTTAATTCGCTGCTCTTTTGACATCTCTTGGCTTGCGGTTTGGAATAGCGTTAATGAGGCTTCAGGAGATTAGCGTGGCTTGGTGCGTTGACTTGTGTGTCTGCTCCTCAGCCGTCGGCACGGCTCCGGCAGCAACACGCGGTAATGACCTGATGTCACGGGCCAACACGAGTCCTCCTGAAAAAGGTTAGATGATATGTGCCCCCGCATGTGTCTGCATCTGACAAGCTGAGGCTGCTTTCTCTCTCTCTCTCTCTCTCTCTCTGTCTCTCTCTCTCTCTCTCGTGCACACGCTTCCTCTTTCTTCTCTTTTTCTTTTCTTTCTTTTTTTTGTTTCTTTTATTCTTTCTCTCTTTTTTCACTCTTTATTGTCTGCAGTCTGGTGTTACAGGGCAGAATAGTCATATTGATCTGTGAGTTACACATATAAATAAATAAACTTTTTTTTTTTTTTTTTGCTCAGGCTGAGTTCAACTCCTGCCCTTGACAATAATATGTGGAGGGATGGTGTCTGAGTAGTGGGAGGGGAGCGGGTGCAGGAAGGGTTCTGCATTGTTGATCCAGAATGACATTGATAGACAGGGGCTGAAGTGGGGCTGATAGCCATGTTTGGCCTGCTGGTTTAAAGGACGGACGTGGCTGCTGATTCAAAGCCAGTCGAGCATGAATCCAGCAGGCTATCACCCTGAGTGGTCACACTGGGTGTAGAGGAGCAGGAGAGAGAAAGACAGAAAAAGAGAGAGAGAAATTGACAGAGAGACAGACAGACAGACAGACTGAGGGAAAGAGAGACAGAGACAAAGAGACAGAGAAAGAGACACAGAGAGAGAGAGAGAAAGAGAGAGAGAAAGAGGGAAAGTTTCACACATGACTCTGTCTTACTGACTTTTCAATTGTTACCAGTGTTATTGTTCTTTGTGCTTTCTGATTTTTGTATGTTTGTGTGTGTGTGTGTGTGTGTGTGTGTGTGTGTGTGTGTGTGTGTGTGTGTGTGTGTGCATGTGTGGGTGCGTGTGCGTGGGTGCGTGTGCGTGTGTGTGTGCGTGTGCATGTATGTGTATGTGTGTGTGTGTGTGTGTTTGTTTGTTTATTTATCTATTTATTTGTTTATTTATTTATTTGTTTTTGTTGTGTTTATTGTGTTTCTTGAAGGCAGTGAAACTTTCATGACTAAGACAGATGCCTCTGCATAACGTTTAATGCTGAACTGACACAGCTGACACACACACACACACACGCACACACACGCACACACACACACGCACACACACACACGCACACACACACACACACACACACACACACACACACACACACACCACAAACACACACACACACAGAGACACACAAACCCTAACCCTAATACCAACCCCTCACCACTCTAACACACACACACACACACACAAACACAATTAGGTTCCTTGCTAATGCTATAAAGAAAGAAGAGTTGTGCTTTCCTCTGAGTCCTTCAACAACAAACGGCAACAGTTTTCCCAGTGCTAACTCTTTTGCGTCAAGGCCTGCTGGAGGTTATTTTGGGCGCCAGGGCGTACTGAGACCTGCCCAGCGGCCTGTTTCATTACATGTGGCTCTCATCGCGGCCCTCTATTGTGGGTGTTCCTCTCTGTGTTGCTAGGCGTTTAATTTCTGGGCGCACAGTGCGCGCAAAGAGAGGATTAGTCACACTTGGCCCACATTTCTTCCTTTCTCATAATTGAATTATTTAGCGAATATTTTGGTACACCACAGGAAAAGCGAAATACTTCACTTTATTGAGCTGGTGGACAAGGCTGGTTTTTCCATTCTTGATTTCAATAAAGCTCAATATATTCAGGAATGTCAAGGGAATCTTGCCTGCTCTGCTGCAGGCAGTGGAGAAAATGCAACATTTATTGATACAAGACAATCTGAAGGACATTCTTTTTTTCTCTGAAAATGCAGATGATGCTGCTATACCCATTTCTCCCTTTCTCTCTCTGTCTCTGTCTCTGTCTCTGTCTCTGTCTCTGTCTCTGTCTCTCTCTCTCTCTCTCTCTCTCTCTCTCTCTCTCTTTCTCTGTCTGACAGTCTCTCTGTTTTTAACTCTCCTCCTTATTCCTGGATTCAGAGAAAATCACCAAGGGGCTAACAGCACATCGTGTTCTCTGACCAACTGAAGAGACACACACACACACACACACACACACACACACACACACACACAAACACACACTCAATCGCCGTTTACATTTCCTGCGTCTTCACTGTCATCTGTGCTATGAAGATGTATTGTTTCGCTTTGCATTGCTGCTAAATAGTTGCTCTGGACAAATTAATTTAAGAGCAAGCGTCCCTTTAGGCTGCGCTTCATGAGAAACGTATTAGACATAATGACACCCGTGGGTTTTGTCTCAGTAAGCGCTTTCAGACATACGCGTAAGACCGGAGGTTCTGCCGATGTTAAACGGTGGGGCCGTATATCTGAACGACATAACCGGTCATATGGAAGTCCGAATTTAGCCGGTTGTTCTACTCCCCCCCCTAGTATTTCCTATTCCCATTATGTAAATGTGCTGTGTCTGAACGAGGCGTAGAACATGCGGTTAAAATTCACACCTAGTGAGAGGGCGTGTTGGTGACATTTCTTTCGTGCGTCCATGTGGTTAGATCTGACTTAAATGCCAGTGTTATGATGGAGTGGCATAGTGCTGTCCAGAAAATCTCCGACCTGGAAAGATGCAGACATCACGGAGCTACTGTCCATGAGGGCATACAACATTTTGATAGAACACATGAAGGGAATGGCACGTTGTAGCCTACAACTGCATGGCAAGGCCAAACAAATTCAAAAGACTGTGCGAGATAAGCAGAAGGTGCTGAAAAGGCAGTAGCCTAAAGCGACGTCGTTGACGACAATAACAGGAGTATTTAATAAATTGTTAGCCAACACGGTTTTCTGTTCATTGATAGCCTTCTCATGACCTGCTGAGCTCGCAGATATTTGTTGAGCATATATGCCTAGAGAAAATGAAAACGAAGAAAACCCAACTTTGTTCCAAGCTCCTTGCGTAAATGCAATAGACACATGGGGAGAGGATGCTTTTGGAAAAAATAAACCATGAAAAAACAAACAACTTCACTGTTATGTTAGTATTTTGTTTGTTGCTTAAAAACGTTGTATGATGGCCTTGAAGTCTTGAGTTAGCCTGCTGAATTGGCTGGTAGCCTACCATAAAGTTTGTGCATGCTCTCTCTGTCCAACGCAAACCAGATTTGGGGTTCTATAGCCAAGTAATTCTGGTACATAACAGATAAATGTGTTTATTCGAAGCACACATACAAATACTGTAGGTCAATTTCAAGTGCGCACTTACGTGACTAGCCTACTCCAAGTATTAGCCTACGCACAATAGATTTCTCTTCTTTAGCCTACTGTACATAATGCATAGACTACACTTTGTAAACAAAAAGCAGCTGTGACAGGCAGCGGCCGCATATATTCTGCGTCATGTCTCGCATCTTGTGAACTCTACAAGCCCCCACCCCTCACTCGACAACCACACGGAGATTCTGTAATGTGCGTGTATGTCGTTCACACATACGTCCGTATAAGGTCAGTATATGGTCAGCAGGTTAGCATCATATCTGAATCATCCGAAGGGTAGGACCTCCGTTTGACAAACCTCCGCATATACTCCGGAGGTTATATCTGAAAGCGCTTAGTGATGCTGGTCCTGGTGGTGCTGCCCTACCCAGCTGTCAGCCCACATCACTCAGAAAGAGGACAAGCGGGCTGTGGGACGGCCCTGCCACTAGTCGACACCTCAGCTGGTGTGTGTGTGTGTGTGTGTGTGTGTGCGTGTGTGCGTGTGTGTATGTTTGTGTGTGGGAATTGAAAAAAAAAAGTCTCAATTGCTAATCTGATGCAAAAAAGAAAGGACTATGACTGTTTTGAGGGTGCTGTACATTTTCACTGAATATGAGGAAAAGGCAAAGAATGCTTTCCATGAGTGGGATGTAAACTAGTGTAGCATTCTTTAATTGAAGCATGGCCCAGAGCCCTATAGAGCATGAACAAACTGGAACATAACATGGAACATGTGAATAGAGTTGTTGCAACTCTCTCTCTCTCTCTCTCTCTCTCTAGGGCTATGCATGGGCATATAATGCCAATCAATCAGCCAATCAACGCTGAGCACCAGACATAACTGTTTCATGATCAATGCCATAAGGTAAGGCATGGGCCGGGTTAAACCAAAAGTAGATCTACATAACAGAATCTGCTAAATACCATAGCCGTTACCATAACCATAAAATCCATTCATCAGAAGAAACCAGACACTGTGCAACAATGGCAAGGTGTTAAACATCTTAAACTATTCAACTTCAGTAACTGTACACTCTGAACAGAAATATAAAATATTATTTATTTATTTATTTATTACACACCTTTCTTTGTCCTGTTCCTACAATGTCCAAATGCATGTGGTTTCAGAAAATATTATATTTACATCAATAAATGTTGTGCAAACGTTCCGGTGTGTCTACCTAGACTCCTGCCTCTGTGCTAGACTGGCTGCATTTACAGAGAGAGCATTTGAATGCTTTACAGTACACTGAGTCCTTGAGTGCGTGCACCTCCTGCTCAAGCTCCTCTTTTACACAGCCTCCCTACTTACCCATCCATGATGTCTCTCTCATCAAGTCCTATTGACGTTCTCCAACCAACTGATAAAATCACATTGCTTGAACAAAAAGGGCAAGGCCATAGCATTTTCTTTTTTGGTTAATTTTGTTTCTTTCGCTGACTGGCTCAAGTCGTTCTTCTCTTTTCAAATGAGAAGGAGATCATACAAGGGCAATTGGAGGTGCATTCAATACACAGCAATATACAACTTGCCCCCCAGACAGTATCACAGTGCAAGCATCTAAGTTAAGGGACCGTTCGTTATTTATAAACGGGGTCACCTTGAGATTTTGAGTGCTTCAACCAAAAGTTGCATGACCTTCCCCTGCCTGCAAGACATTTTTCAACGACCCTACAGCAGTGCTTTGACCCTCTCCGGCCAATTGTCGATAACTTCCGCCCACGTTATGAGGCGCTATGAAAACACATCGATGTAAGCTATCGTTCTAAACTCACCCTCTGCTTTCTGATCTTACACATCACACTTCACTAAGATGGTGGCCATTTCAGTACATTTATTCACTAACGTTGTGGAAACACAATAAGCATGGAAACTAAATGCACACTTCCTGCAACTGCATTAGCCTAGGCTACTTGAAATAAGTTGCTCCTCTAGTAAGTATTCACATGAAATAAAACAATAAAACATTGAGACAATTCAACAAAGCACACTGGGTAATAACAAATTCAACACATTAACTTGTTGCTATAGACTCGTCTATAGGCTTCCTCAGTCATTGTACAGCTGCCGAAGCTGAACATTATCCAAAACTCAATTTCTCAGACGAGCGTCAATTTGGGAGCATGCTACACTCCTTACTTCTCAAATGACTTGAAAAGGCCGTTTGCACAATTTCACAAATAATCACAGGGACCGAAAAATACCTAACATGCCAACTTTTTCCGGGTTTAGGCCTATCCTTTTAACTTTTCCCCGCTGTCTTGCCGTTTTAATATTTTCCCGTAGAATATCCCATATTACTGTAATACTCTCATAACATTAGTCCTGCATTCTGGCCTGTCTCTGTGTTGTCCTGTTGTTACCCCTTGCCCTTCCAGAGAAACAGATGTATTCAAATCATCGTTTTGCTTGCTTGAATGCGAACTCAGAGTGATGTTAACCTACAGTAGGCCTATTTAAGTTAACGACGTGGTTGTCGTGAGAGCATGATTCATTGGCGCTTGCAGTGTTCGGCCGTAGGCTATGTCTACGTGCCCACCTGCAAGGCTAAGAGCCAAAGAAATCCCCCTGTATATTCACTCCAAGTTGGCCTACCATAACTTACCAACTCTACACTGTAGACCATAAACTGGCTATTTATATGACCAATGTATTTGTTCAACTTTATGAAGCAGAATTACGCTACTTCGAACGTAACACATTTTTGTTGGAGAGAGAATGACAGCGATTAACAAATTGCACTTGTTGCTGGTTACCAATAAATAGGGCCTACTATATATTTTTTTGCAAACAACAAAAACAGAAAGGATGGAGCTCAGCAAAGCTAGAGATGGGCAGGAACAAGGTCAATTGGTAGAAATGCTAGTCAAAACGTTAGGAGCTGGATGTGTGGATGAATGAAGCACAAGTATGCTTTATAAGCATGCACACTGTTTAAAGTTAGGCTAGGCTACACGGTAAACTACAAGTAAACCAAAGTTAAATTTAGCTTTTTAGGGCTGGATAAAGTTGACCAAATGGATATAGGCTGTTAGGCGTGAATAAAGTAGGCTACTTTGTTGCTCCAACCTTCCAACGTTAAGGGATGGGAGGGATGTTGACATTTTCCGTATTTTGCGTGAGAAACCCGGGAAATCTCCCTTATTTTCATTGTTCAATGTTGACAGAGCTATGGAACGAAAGAGAACGTTATATGGCGACAGAAATCAACAATCAAAAAAGCCACTTTGATTTTTTGCTGTTTTCATTAATACAAAAGATGGGTGACCCCCCCTCCTAGACAAAAAAGTTAGGTGACCCTCCCCTCAACAAAGAATAAAAAGACATGACCCTCCCCTATTTTCCTCCGGTGGCCCCGTTTATAAATAACGAACGGTCCCTAAAGTCAAACATTTAAACTCATACAAAAAGCATGCTCAGCTTCACATGCTGAGTGCTGGACAGTATTTCTGAATTTCAGAATTCTTTGGAGATAGAAAATAGAACTAGACAACAGTGTTCAGTAACAAAACCATTAAATAATAAAACCGTTAAAAAAAATACATAAAACAAACAAAAATGTCATAAATGGTCCTACTTGTTGAGAGAGGGTCAGGGTTAGGGTCAGGGTTCGGTCAGGTTGAGTTGCCATGACACTGACTACACAGTGGGATCAGCAGGTCATCGAGCAGAGTCATCCATGAAGACCTCTAGTTTTACACGCAGTCGTGTCAGAGCAGAGATGACCGTCTGCCCCGTCTCTGCCACATCAAGGTGTCACGGACAACAGTGATCAGTGGTCAACGCTCATCATTGACTTCTGTGTCCCCTGAAGCTGAGCGTCCCTCTTTTTCGAGGCGGCAGTCGCGTCTCGTCGGTTGACAAGGAGCAGTGGCTCTGGAATGGACACCGTTTATCTCGTCCACAGGCACCGGTGCGCAGGTCAGCCGGAGAAATTGAGCCCACAGGGGGGCTCGGGCACTCCTGTAAGAAGCCGAAAAAAAAACAAAAGAAAACTGCAAATAAGCCACGAGCTGAGATGGGAACGGAGAGGATTTGGGGTAGTGTGTGGATGTGCAGTGGCTCTGCTCAGCTGGCTGTCCCCCTCCACACACACACACACACACACACACAGACCCCCGCCCCAACCCCCCCCCGGGCAGTGACTGCACACTTCAGTGGCACCAAATACAGCTGTGTGTCTATCCCATATAAAGTCATTACTGCTGCCTTTTGTATTCACACAGCCAGGCCGTAAATACCCCCCTTTGCGGCAATGAAATGAGCAACTAACCGTCTCGCAAACATTTATTTCGGACTGCTGTTGAGAACTCCAGTAAGTAGTTTCATGAAAGATGTAACAGCCGTATGTGACATAGGTCCGTGTGTGTATGGTCAAAAATCATATGCTTACTTCTCTTCTACTGTGTCGTGACCAACTAGTTTTATCGTAAAGCTGTGCGCCAGTAAATAGTAAAGATGTCAATGAATCACAAACGCGACAGGTTTAGTTAACATGTGTTTACTACACAACCAGATGGGAAAACACACAGCCCCGAGTGGAACATCCGGGTCACAGGGTTAACCAATTAACCAATAACACTCCTGGCGGTGATGTAAGCTCCATCTGAGTGGGTGTTGCATGTCACAGCTGTTAAGACAGAGAGTGAGGAAACACATGAAAATTTTATGAAAGTTTTTCATCAAAAAAGCCAGATGCATATTAAACCAACCCAACCAACACACTGACTTAAGTAATGATCAGCTGAGATACTGTACATAGTCAAACATAGAGCATCATTGAAGAAACCCTTTAAGTCTCCTTTAGAATTCTTCATGTCCTATCTATGCTTACTGTATGTCCCCTCAGGTTTAGTTGAAAACAAGTAGAAATGTTTAATCATCTTTAATCTCTATCATGAAGATCCGAAAGATGACACATCAGTTGATTAGACAGAATAGACAAGCATCTCTTGGGCATAGTGCTCAGTCAGAAGAGACTACGCATAGAGGAGGCCGTGGACATAATGCTACACACTCCTCTTCTGTGCCAACCACCTCAAGTGAAGATATTAAACATGGTGTGACGGCCAGGACCAGGAGGTCTAGTCAGATTAACTTTTTCAAATAGTCTCTGACTCATTTGACAGTAGTTATTTGGATTCACATTTTTCTGTCTATCATATAATTTGACACTGGGAAGCATCTAGAGACCGTCCAGCTAAAACAAACTAGCAAAGCTCAGCACAAAGTAGAAGTTAAAGTATGTTCCCTTCCCTGCAGTTCACCTCCTTTGAGCTCAGCACAAATGAAATCTCTAGATATTTGTGGACACACACACACACACACACACATACACACACACACACACACGCACACACACACACACACACATTAACCTTAGTATTTGGACATTTTGAGAACTCACTGAGGCGCAGTAAAAGTGTAAATATTTGTGCTATTTTTAAAATGGCTTCCAAATGCCACTTTGAAAAGGGTTGCTGTTGGTGATAATTACATCATTTAAATATTATTCTTCCCATCCCCTGTGGCTCCTACTACACACACACACACACTGACAGACACACACATGTACATAACCAGGCATCCTTTTCCTCCCTGATGATTAAGAATAAATCTCAGCTGAACATTTTCCGAGGTGAGAGAGGACAGCGGACGCGTGTGTATATGTGTGATCTGTGTGTCCAGCACTGAAGGTCAGGCAGGCAGGATTTCTCGGCACTTTCAAGCCAACAATAATCATGGGACTTGATTGTCTGTCCCTCAACATCAATAATTTATGACTCCAATATTTACTCTATTACCTGGAAGTTGTAAACATTCATTATGGGGATCCTTTGCGATAGGTGGGCCGACAGGAAGCTGAGGCGCGGCGCCAAAGGGAGAGCCTGTCACTTTGACTAATGATGGAGATGAGGAAGATGCCATAATTACTTTAGAAAAAGGTACAGCTCCAGCCTTATCTGTGCAATATGCATTTTAGAAGTTTCTTCAGCGTTATTAAATTTAGCCTGCTGGACTGTAATACATTACAGTCAGAGCAGGTCCTCAGATTTCAAATTAAATTTTCAATTCGCTACACACAGGGTAAGTAATCAGATTGCTGCGCTTTGTATTTATCCAGACATTAACGTTGTTATTATTTACACTGTGTAAATATTGGTAAGGGAAGGTTGCTGCTCTCCTTTTTCCAGGAAGGGATTTCTCTGTTCTTGTTATTTCAAATGCTTTTCTAAGAACCATCTCAAATGAATGTTGTCTAACGTATTCCACCATAAAGCAATGTTATCTATGCACAAATAAGTGATTGTTGCATATCTGAGGTGAATACAGAGTGTTACTGCATTCAAAGTTCCATTTAAGGGAAATACTCCTTGGTTCTTGTCAAGGAGTATTCAAAGGAGGTAAGGAGGTAGCTGTATACTATTCAACACCCGTTGCATTCAAGCAAAAACACTGTAAAAAGGAGGTTTGAGTTCTGCGATGCTTAGCTTCAAATACAACACTCATCGTGCACTGGGTATAAGAGAATGAGAGCGTCATTTTATCGCACAGTGTCGGGAAAGTAAATCTTTCATGAGGAATTCACCAGGGTGTGCAAACACAGGCTCTGATCTAGCAGCTCGAGTCTCGCATAGCAATTTAGCTGGTCAAAAGAGAACGGAGACACTACGCATCTACCTGCGGATAAAGCAGCGATAGCATGCAAGCCACAGTCCCAGACCAAGCAGCTCCATGATAGTATCAAAGCAGTGCACTAAAATGGAACCATGATAGAGGAATATTCTTGCCTTCTGTTTTTTCCCTTCTCTCTCTCTCTCTCTCTTATTTTTCTTCTTCTTCTTCTTCTTCTTCTTCTATCCACAGAATGTGTTATCATGCCCCCCCCCCCACCCCCCACAGTTTCACCAAGCAAGACACCACACAACACATTTCTGTTTAGGTTTGTTTAGGTTTCTAAAGGGGCTCTTTTTATGCTGTCAAGCTAATTACCAAATTCAGGAGAAAAGATCCCCCCCACCACCACCACCACCTCCAACCCCCTCTCCCCTCTGTAGCCCCTGCACAAATACCCAGTAAAAAAGTTGTCCTGTAAGCAGCAGGTTTGGCGCAGACCAACTGCTAAATAATACCACAAAAGACAAGCTCTCACAAGGTAAGAAATATTTTTTAAGCCTGAACATTTGCCGTTTCAGCTGTTGAAAATACACATGTCCTTTTGACTTTCACTGCCGAGATCTGAGGTGGGATGTGTGCATTATGTAAGCGTATTGGACTGTCTCTGATCTGACTGTCCCTGCTTCCATGGTCGGACTGAAAGCATGGTGTAGTCTGTGGCAGGAATGACTGGAGTGAGCATATTTTTGCCTCTTGTGTGAAGGGCGTAAAAGCTGTTCTTCTGCATAGTAATCGGCCCCTAGACAACCTGTCCTCCACCATCCAGCGTTTGTGTCTGAGTATCACTTTAAGATGGCAAGGGTAAAGAATAATTAGGCCTCCTGATATCTCTGGTGTAGCTGTATCTGTGCATATGGATGCGTACATCTTAATGTGCAGATTCTTGTATATTGAAATGGACACACATTCTCTATAGAACATTAAAGCAAAATTATTTGCACATTGAAACCATATGGAAATAGCCAGCGTGAAGTATAGTTAGTTGTGTTAGAGCCAGTGTGGAGTGTAGTTAGTTGTGTTAGAGCCAGTGTGGAGTATAGTTAGTTGTGTTAGAGCCAGTGTGGAGTATACTGTAGTTAGTTGTGTTAGAGCGAATGTGGAGTATAGTTAGTTGTGTTAGAGCCAGTGTGGAGTGTAGTTAGTTGTGTTAGAGCCAGTGTGGAGTATAGTTAGTTGTGTTACAGCCAGTGTGGAGTATAGTTAGGTGTGTTATAGCTTAGTTGTGTTATAACCTAGGTTAGTTGTGTTACAGCCTAGGATTTCAAACAACATTAAGGGAAACAATTGCCTCTGAAAGGCTGCTTGTAGTTGATTAAACGTGACCTCATTTTGGAGTAAAGAGAATAAATTGTTTTCAGATGTGATTTGTTGCAAACGAGCTTGGTCTTAGGGACTCTGAGTTTTTAATTAGCAGAATGCATGAGTCTGAGAGAGTAAGCTTTAGTTTCACACTGACTCTAGAGTTCACCGTGTTTTATCAAGTGTCACAACATATCGCCCATTTATCGCCTCATTTCACTGTAATTGGATGTTGGTAACAACTAATCCCTTTATTACAACAAAATTATTAAATTAATAAGGCTTAATAAACAGCACTTAAACTCATTATTACAAAACATATTAGTAACTGTGTGACCATCATTTTGGACTGTTAAAGTACAAGTGTCAGTAGTTTTGTTTGTTTATTTGTTTGTGAGGTCCAATAGTTTATTTTGTTTATTTTTTTCAGTCTGTGTAATTGTTTGAGATTGGTCCACAACACTGAACCCCTTCTGTACAGCTGAAACACTGGACCTTTCTATGTCCAAGCCAGACTGAATGACTCACTTCAGTCCAGATATCTATTAAGGTCTGTGTTGCCAAACTTTTTAAGATACAGTCATCTCTGTAACGGCTGACAATGCAACTGGGAGAGGGTTTCTTTTTTACCTCTCAGCAAGACATTGCTATGCTAAATCACTTATCTGGAGACCTGATAAAAGCTAATAGCTTTTTTAACTGTCAAAAAACATTTTCTAAATGTTTGCGTATTGGCATTTATGATTTTAAACTGAATTATGTACTTTATTACATTCAAGTGTTATGTACCATAACCTGTATTGAGTTTAGATATTGTTTTTGGATAAAGCTTAGCTGTATGAAACACATTCAAGGCAACCATGTGGTTTTTGGAGTAGAGGGAGAGAGCCTTTAAAGCTGCCAATCAAACTGTAGCAAACCAAGGCCAGATTCCATTCCAGCTACACACTCCAAGTCCATGCCATAGAATTTGCATGAAGGTCTTATTCTGTCCCTGTTGGGCTCTCTCTAATGCCTTCTACAGTAGTCGGGATGCACATAATCAACTTAACAGGTGTGTCTTTCGGAGAAACGGCGCTTTGTGGAGAAGAAGTCTTCAGGCTGGCAGCTGGGATTCAGCGGCCTGACAGTGTCCTGCTAAAGAGGTGCCCCATTAACAGTCTGGCACAGGCCTCACGTCACGTCGGCCCGTGACAAATGCACTGGACTTTCATCTTGACCCATGGAAATTACGCTTGACAGACAAGGACGGAGCGGTGGGGTTTTTTGTCCTTGTCACCACTCTATAATTGTCAGGTCAAAGCGCCAAGAAATGCGGAGCCCGCAGTGTGTATTAGCCACTATTATATCAATCAGGGGAGGGGTGGGCCTCGTCAAATGGCGGCCCAGGGAAGGGAAGGCCAGTGGTAGGCCGATTAGGCGGCTGTATCACCAACCCAGGGTCCGCTTTAATCCCGGCTGTCATAATTTTCATTTAATGTTACACATTATTATGCCCAGGTCAGTGCTAGGCTGAACAGGAGCAACAATAGTGCCAGCCTAAAGTCCCTCTCCTTCATCTTTAATATTAGGATAAATGTATCTGGCTTTGTGGAGGGACGAGTTGAGAGAGTGTGTGTGTGTGTGTGTGTGTGTGTGTGTGTCCCACCCCCTTCCCCCGGTTAAAGCACTGCTGCTGTTCTACATGACTGTCTGCCAATCTCGTCTCTCATCTAACTAACCCTGTCAGCCGCGGCACAAGGGGAGCATCATATAAAACAAAATGTCTGGAAAAAGGGGAGAGGCTATTTGGTCACGTCCACTGTTCCTGGGTTTTGCTACTGTAACTAGACACACCATGAAATTAAAAGAATAAATTAGCCACAAGCGCATGCATATGAATGAGGAGCGGATTTATGTTTTATTTATGTATAATGCATGGCCTTGCTCCCCAAGAAGTTTGACAATGTCATACTGAGACCGTCAATCTCTGTCTTCCTTGGAGAATCAATTAGGAGATAAACAGGTCCACATATCTTTGGCAGGGAGAGAAGCAATCTCCCTTTCCTTGGATTTCCTGGGGCAAGGTAAATTGACAACAGAGAGCTTTGTCCGTTCCAGCTGCAAGGAGGGCAGATGCTGCACGTTCCTGGTTCCCTGTGCTCGAGATGTCTGACACGGCCACTATTAATATGCTGAGAGTAGCCTGCCCTGTGTGCTTAAGTTAGCCATGAAGGTATATGCTCAACAGTCCGTTTTTGACAAGACTCCTCATGTCCCTGACTGTCCTCTATGACTATGTGGCGGTGTCCTGCGTTGTCAGATTATTTCAAATTCAGTGGCTGCTAAATTTCATGTATTTTTGAATATTAAGATTAAGACAGGATCAGTGACGGTGGTAGTCTACACTCTTTGGTTACAGAGGAACCTATGAGCCTTCTAACAGGTTGCTATTAGCTTTGTAGATAGTTAGTGTTTAGGGATAAGATGACCGATTCCCCTGTAATTATTCTGAGATACAGGAAGGAATCCATTCAGAGAGAGGCCAGTGGGCAGTAACAAACCTATGCAAGACTGGGTGGGTGTTTGAGCACTCAGTGAGAAAGACACGACACAATGGCGGCCACTTTGTTCTTATCTAAGGGCTATTTTCTACCTGACATGTGAGACTGACGTCTATGCAAAGTCATCAGACTGCTAGTTTTCCTCAGGCTTGTTTCCACATGTTTCAGCATGTTTCAAATGGACACAGTATACATAATAGCTTTGTATTGTACATGTTAACATTGGATTAGCCAAGCGAGTGGGAGGACCTATGTTGAGACTTACTCAAGTAGTCTGACAGCATAGAATTTGACAGGGTAGAATGGACATCCCTGTTTCGACCAACACAAAGTTTCATGTCAAACATGGAGGAAGTGATTTGACCACTGTTCATGTTCTGCTTCAATATTCACACAATAAGCGTTAATAAATTATGGACATGAGGTACGCTCTGAACTCCACGACAATACTCATGTGACTTAACATTTTATTTATTTATGTTAAGCTATTATTTTCAACAAATAATGTTGTGGTTATATACTGTATGTCGCAGTATATATATACTGTATGTTGGACAAAAGACTCTGCCAAATATCACAAATATAAACATCCCTGTTACACCTTCTTGGTAGTACCTGCATTCAATGAGTAGGTTCCCCTTCTTGCCATCCTCCACAGTGACATCATAAGAACGTGTGCTTCAGACAGAAAAAAAGATCATCCGTGATGTGAGAAAAGATGTCTTGGAGGGGAGCAGTTCAGTAGTTCAGAGTGCTTTTTGCCTTACCTGATTGAGACAAGGACAGTGTGTATCCTTTGCAATAGTTGTACTGTGGTCCATGTTGATCCATGTGGGGTTGAAATAAGTGCAAACCGGCAAACACTGGAATTTTTCCAGGCGTAGATAAGAGATCAGATAAGTGGTGAATTTCTTAATGTATTAAGTCGTTTAGCATATGGAGTAAAGTGTGAAATATGAGGGGTATTAAAGAGGCTTGAAGCTACGACACTTGCTCTGTCATGTCAATCATTATTACTATTATCACTGAAATTATCACTGTAATACAGCCTAAATTTAATCAAGTTGAGTCATTATTCGAGGGGCAGAGATCATTAAATCAGACTTGTAAAATCTATTTGTCAGTTATTGAGTTGACCCAGCTGGTGTTAATGATATAACTTCAGACTAATTCACTATGTGAATGTGTGAACACAGAAACATTATTTTTACCAAAGCCAGAAGCTAGATTCCCCAGTTTTACAATGAACTGAAACAGAGCAAAACAAAAAGATCAATTGAAAAGCACCATACATGTAGATATGAATGCAGATCTTTGCTCTAAGTTATAAGTTCTAAGGTCTAATTTCAAGACCTAAGAGTTCCCACTCAGCAAATATGTCCAGTTCAGCTCTCATTAATGGCAATATACTGTATGCTATATATATAAGTAAAGATCTCCATATGATTACAACACTGGTGCATCCACTATTCGGGCTGCAAGTGAAACCAAAGGATGAGCTGTCGAGAAGCTGCTGTACTGTACTGTATATCCCAAACCAGAAGGATATTTTCAGCATACATTTATCATGGTTTGTATTTGATGAAAAACCTACAATTCAAGAAAACATCAGCTCAACTTAAAATATAAAATTGTATATTTTACTCTTGAAAAAAAAAAAGTAGAACTTTTTTTGGTTGCCATAAACCAGGTTACTGGAGTGGCAAATTTTCAAAATAAATAAATAGAATTACTAATGATACTACTACTACTACTACTACTACTACTACTACTAATAATAATAATAATAATAATAATAATACATTATTGCATGTATTTATTCCATTACAACTGATTTTAATAACCTGTTTATAACATAATTTATATTACTATTATACTACTATTATAGCATATCTATTATCAAATATGATTGAATTCATTTTAAAGTATAAAACAAAAGAAAATAAATAATCATCATCATTATTATAATTATAATTATAATTATAATTATAATTATAATTATAATTATTATTATTATTATTATCATTCTTCTTCTTCTTCTTCTTATTATTATTATTATTATTATTATTATTATTATTATTATTATTATTTATATATATGTACTTATTTTATTTTTTCCACATTTTTTTAAGTGTGTGACAGAATGGAGAGAGTTAAGGAGTAGATACTAGTGACAGGCAGACCCAATTTGCTGTCTATTCACACACCAGAACTCATCCAGAAAGCTTTCATTTCTGCAGCTGTGGCATCAGCAGCAGCAGTGGTGGCACAAGATGGACAGCAGCATCCGCTTGTTTTCAACACCTTGTCTCTGTGTCCAGCAGTCACTCTGGCTCTCCCACTGAGAGCTGCAGGGCTGTGCTGTCCGTATGAGTGCCTCAGCCCAGCTGTCAGCACTGCAGGCCACTCCACTGGAGCGCCGACCGGGCAGCACGAGAGGGAGCCGGGGGATGTGATGGGTGGTCACACAGAAAACTGATGTGACCTCAACACCCAGGCGCTCATTGTGAACGCGCCGCGCTCGCCCATTATGTCCCTCCAATGCAGATTCCACGCACAGCGGTGCACAGCCCAGCACCCCAGCACCACCCCCCCCCCCACACACACACACACACAAACACACACACACACACACACACACACACACCCTCCCGAAATGACAGCTTTGTGGAGTTGTCACCCGCAGACGTCTCGTCTCAGCATGGCTATCGGCTAGCGGTGGCAGGGCTAGGAGACCCCATGAAGAGGGATTACTCCCAACACTATTGTTGAGCGGCACAAAACTGGATTTGGGTGCATGCTCTGCTAAAGCGTTCTGACTGTTCTCTCGCTTGTTCTGCAGCTCAGATGCGAGACACAGGGGCTGCATCATTGTTGTTTCCGTCCGTTAGAATACAGAACCCCAGCTGTGGGTACGAGCACCTGTGGAGAGATAAAGAGAGACTGCACATGTGTGTGTGTGTGTGTGTGTTTGTGTGTGTGTGTGTGTGTGTGTGTGTGTGTGTGTGTGTGTGTGATTCAGGCTGGGACACCGCCTCATCCTTATCCTCATCCTCAGTCTGTGCTGCTTTACAGAGGCTTTATAGAGTGAGATGGCGAATATACATTCAAGTAGATGAACTATATTGTGTATGTTAACTATATTGTGTATGGATTAATGGATTCATTGTAAATGGTTGGCAGCTTATGGCCACTGCAGCTTTAGAGCAATGTGACCCATACTTATGAACCGGTAATATTGGGTAACAAAGAGTAATAACTCATTTATATGCAGTAAATATGATGAGGGTTATGTTGTCAGAAGCGTATATTAAGTACCATTATATAGAGGAATAACTGTGCCTATTTGTCTGTTAGATTTCATGTATAGGCCTACCCCTCATGCTTTATGTGCAATGAAACAGGACTGAGAAGCCCTTATGTAGTGTTGTCCTTTCAGAGAGCATTCTCTCTCTTGCTGCCATCATTAGTGATCTACACTGACTGGAACTACACAGGCAAACTAAATACTTTCTTTTAAAAAAAAAAAACATATTTTCCAACTAGTGAGACTCTTGGTGGTACTGTCGAGTGTTGAATGTTGAATGTTGAATGACTGTTGAGTACTGAATGAAAGCCTTTACTGTATACAGTATGTGGCATGAAAGCCATAGAGTATTGATTGAAATAGGAGAATAGTCCACAGACCTAGTTTTGTCCGTATTGCCAGAACAGTCACTGAACCCATATGTGTGACCTTTACCCCATTCTTCAAGGCATCCGTCCTCCCAGCATGCATTGCAGTTGGTCTTGATTGTTATCATTTCTTGACTTGTTAGAATTATAACTGGCATTGCATGGTTTTAATTTAATTTAATTTAGTTTTGTATTAATCAATATTAACATTAGCATCTCTTGTTCATTACCACTCGCCTTCATATCCTGCCGCAGTGTCAACATCATTGTCTTGTGTGCGTCAACTGTCAAGATGTCCAGATTCTACTAGGCTTTTCAAGCACTGAAAAAAGGCTTTAGAAATGCATTGCTATTGTGTTGTTAGAATTTCAACAAAGAGGGAGGTGAAGGATGAATCTGGTTTGATGATAAGCAAGACACACAACCCCACACACAAGCACTAACATACTAATACACTCAGACACTGCTGCCTGCGTAGACATCGCGTTGGATGGGGTTGTTGACCAGATAAAGCTCTATAGGGTCATAATAATGCTAATGGTGAAACAGTTCAACGGCTCATTATTTGATCAGTGGTTGATTTACAAAAAAAGGGATATTTGGTTTGCGGGAGTTCAAGGGTCAAATATTCCCCAAATTATGGGCGAAACGGTTCAGATTTTCATCATTCGCGCAAAGTTTGGAACCGTGTGCATGTAAATTAGGAGTTCTCTATGGCAAGTTGAGAATGGCAGGTTTCACTGGGGTTTAATAAGATGGTGAAAAGGCTGTTATTGCAACAGATCTGCTGGGAAGACCTCCTTCTTTATATAGGCTACAGGGAATAAGCATTTCATCATTCGCAGGCAGGCCAAAACAAAGAGAATGACTGTGAGGAGTCTAACTGGAGAAAGCCTTTGTATGTATTAATAAACAGTTATTTAGACATTCTGAAGGATTGACAGTTACCATGGATATTAAAAGTGTATTTCATTGCAATGAGTGGATCAGTTTAGAAATTATTTACAAATTTATCATTGCAATAGTTCTTGTTTATTTATTATTCTTGTTGAGCTAATGAAAGGAATAAATAACTTAATCTTAATCATTATAGAAATGCCGAATATCGTTTTTATGAAACTGTGTCTAGAGGCATTGAAGGACTTCAGCACTACGAACAATCATCTGCCAATTTGGTATGAAAGTGAAACAGAAGTTTCAGCCTTTTCAGATTTTGCTTAAAAATAAAAATGAGTCTGAGTAAACATGAGATAATGCTAAAATTATCTTAATGTAGAACTGATGCTCCCTTCATGCAATTATTTCATATTGATGAATTCCGGAAAATGTTACTGTAATGTCATCACCCTTACGAAAAATAACTAAGATAAGATAAGATAAGACTTTACTGATCCCACAGCTGGGAAATTTACTTGTCACAACAGCCCAGTAGTATATGAATAAAAGAGTAAGAAAAAGTTGTATACAGTATGCCCAGCATACAAGCACACCTAAAAAACAAAATCACACAGTGAGTGCAACACGCCTTAGGGTTTCACCAATACGTTGAGGCAGAGTGAACCAATACATATATGGTGGAGAAAAAAAGCTTCACATCACATGCACAGTGGAAAATGCACATATTAATACAGTAATACTATAAGATTTCTACAATGTAAGTGTGCAATACTTCTATGATGTTGTTCCGTAATACCTCTATAATATTCTTACCCTGTAGTGTTCCTATACAGTTTTATAGTATACAGTTTTTATATATATATTTTTTTTAGTATAAGACTCCTATATAGTTCTTTTTCATAAGGGCAGGAACCTTTGTTTTTTTTCATATGAGCACAAAAAAATAGCCAAAATGAATTACAGTACAGTACACCTTAACATCTAGTGGTTATCATGACCTCCCAATGTTTTCCTCTATTTTTGTCTCTGAATAATATACGCTCTTTCAGACATTTAGTTACTGTCTCCATAAATACAATAAATACAAATTGCAGTAATAATACGTCGCTTATAGTCATTTCACATGAGAGCTAAAGAAGCTGTGTTAGCATGTTAGCAATAAACCCAATGTTTATTATTGCTGCCATAGCATTGATGTGGGACAGGGCATTGTGCTCTGTTTAAATATTGCCTAATATTCAACTTTCATTTATTTTAATTATCATAATACTAATTTCATTTTCATTGTTTGCAAATTGTATTCTTGTAATTAAAATCACCCACTCACATTAGAAGCCAGTTTGTTGAAACAGGATGACTTTTACCAATTCCAACCATAACACTAAATAATTTCATCCAGATGATATTTTAATAGCCTAATTAAGATTACTCATTTTTGATTTGCCAAACACATCCGCCCCACTACACACATTTCCATCCCTGTTATTGACTAAGAAGACTAGGTTTTATTATCATTCCTTTCTGATGATATTTCACTTGACTGAACCCTTCCATTCAGTCTACATATGTGTGAACCAGACACACATTTACCAATTACGGCATATGGTCAAAAAATAGCTATCAGCTCTCATATGTGTGCTTGAACCTTGAGATGCAACTCTTTGATGATGTGTGTGCTTGTCACACTGCGATTAATATTTGCCTAAAGGAGTAAATTACTTTGGTTAATCACATAGTCACAAAAGCCACAAAACTGGTCAACACATATATGGGCTGTGTTTGTGTGTGTGTGTGTGTGTTTGTGTGTGTGTGTGTGTGTGTGTGTGTGTGTGTGTGTGTGTGTGTGTGTGTGTGTGTGTGTGTTTGAACATACCAATTATATGGTCAGTATATGGTTTTAGGATGTACTCTGGATGCAATTTTGTATGGTTTACGAGCTAATCATAAGCTAAGCAAAGTATGAGAATAAAGTAGGCTATCATTGAGTTAGCATATTAGCAAGATGTAATAAAACTCAAACTCAGGGGTTGAAGTGCAATCAAACCTCTCAGCAGGTAACTGCCTATGACTCATATAACCGCATTTAGACACATTCGCCGTCCTCCACACAGCTTCAGTGTCCGTGGACAGCTACGCATCTACGCACTCTCTCACGAGGGCACTTCTAATGATCTGTGGAGGACTGTAAACATCACCACCACTTTACCTGAAGGGTCAGTCCAGCAATTGGCCTGAATTAGGATCAACTGTGATCTTGACTCTTTCTTGAAATGGGAACAATTTCCACTGAAAGAAAATAACATTGGAAATGTACCCTGTCCAATTAGTCATAACCCAAGGGCACTTGAGAGTGTCCCGAGTATTGGCTTTCCAGTCAACTGCACTATGTCCTTGACAACACACCGGGCAGCACAACTTTCCTTTATATTATTTTCCTTTATATTATTTAGTTTGGTCAGGGTTTTTTTGCATTGCATGAAGGGCTTTGCATTTGAAGCATTTTAGGATCACTGGCTACATTTTAGGATCACAGGAGCCATTTTTCACAAGAGAAACATACTACAGGTCAGTTGGCCATTACAAGCCTACCTTGTCACCCTTCTAGCTGTCAAGATTATGCTGTCAACACACAGCACACTGCAAGAAGCAGGATATCCATGCAGGTGTTCTGTAAAAACATATTACCATTTTCTCTGAACAATGATCACATTTATATTAAGGCCTACCAATAAAATATGTTTATAATACATTAATAAAAGTTAATAAAAATGTGTTCATAAAGCCCCCTAACACTGCATGACTGTTAATAGTTATGTATATAGACATGTAACACTGCTGAATAAATTGGAAGTGTGGCCCTCTTTATTTAACTGTTACCTGTGCTATCCATGAGCCATCCATTGATCCAACAGGTACAATATGCATATAAGGTGCATAATGCACCTTACCAGCACTTAAAGCTATATGTTTTTGTGATATGAGAATTCATAGAAATAATTCTCATTCACATTCAATTAGTTACAATGAATTTCATGCAATTATTAAATGTAACAAAATCGTTATTAGAAAGACAATAAACTTGCCTATGTGTGTGACATTTTTGTTTTCTATAGACTTCTTGTTTCAAATATTATTTATTAAATAGACTCAAGGTTGACAGGAGGTAACCTTGCTTCCCTGACACATGAATAAATGTGGAAGCTGAAAGAGTATAAAGAGACAGAACTCTTTGTTTCAGGACAGAGTCTTTTTGTGGGGTCGAGAGGGGAAATGAGGCAACTATCAGCTTTGACTTGGAGCCAGATCTGCGAATTGGTGAGACTGCATATCCAGGGCCTCTGAAAGCCAGCCCAGCCTGTAATCAGAACCATTCTGAGATTTCAGCGTGCTCCTGGCAAACTGACTGCGAATTACAGACTCTTACGTGCACATTTCTGCACATTGCCTGTAGTTATAGCCTTGCCTTCAGTGAGGGCTTTTTGAATCGGAATAAAGACATAAATATCCAGACACGTATTCAGTTTTGAGGAGGTTTCCTGCTGTAGACTCCTCTAGTCTCTAAGGCGGGCTAGCGGCTCAGATCACATTCAAAGTCAGCTTGCATGTGGTGGCTGCAGAGGGTCACAGTAAAACAGATGATGGCCACTGCTAGCCTTTGCATGTGGTGGCTGCAGAGCGTTACAGTAAAACAGATGTTCTGTAGGACCCAGCCCCTGCTCATAGAACATTGCCATGTCTGTGATATTTAAAGATGCATAATATGCAAATGCCAATCATAATGGCAGAACAATACTGTACAACTACAAGACGTGACGTGATGTTTCCACTCACTGTCTTAGAGTCAGTCTAGGTCTAATGAATAAAGCATCTACTATGGCACCTTATAGCACCTTATATCACTTATGCTGAAATTAATGGTTTGTTTATATTTTAATGACTTGAAATAATTAAAGGTTGGAGATTATAGATGTAAAGCATGGTTCGTTTATTAACATAATTAAACTAGAAACTCATGCCTTGATTAGATGTTTTAACCTTTATTTTCTCAGGTTAGTCCCAAGATGATGATCTCTTACCAACTGATGTTCATTAAGAATTGATGTAGAGCCTCAAAAAATATACTCAGCAAACGTTGAGGGATTTAAATCACCATATAGAGGCATGGCGCAGTGTTCATCATGTATGTTTGCTTTAGGTTAAAGAATGACCTACATTTACACTGCCTTTTATCCTGAAAAAAACGCCAATTCAGAAATCTTTAGGGGAGAAAAACAATCAAAGGAGCTTAGATTCGTATTCTCCCTCTTTATCACATTAAGGCGTCTCAGGGAGTAGCAGACGGTGGCCCAGACCTGGCCCACATCTGGCTGTTTTCTGGCCCACATCAGGCTCTTATCTGGCCCACATCAGGCTGTTTTCTGGCCCACATCAGGCTCTTATCTGGCCCACATCAGGCTGTTATCTGGCCCAGACATGGCCCGACTCCAGCTCTCCACAGGGTCTGGCTCTCCACAGGGTCTGCAGGTCGGGCCTGACCCTGTTAGGTGTGAGTGGAACAGATGCCGTCTTGTTTGGGCTGACTGCTGGAGCTGGCGGTCATTTTGGCTACGGGTCACACACACACCCGAGCCAAGCTGAGGCGAGCGCTTTCAGAAGCATGTGTGTTTAACTCCCCGCTTGTTTGAGTAAGCTGAGAAGAAGCCCCTCAGGTGATTAGCTCATTAGCGGCCGAGGCTGCAGAGGCGGAGAAGCTCGGCGGGGCTCAGGGGCCGGGGCCGCCGTGCCTGAGACTGAGGCTAGAGCTATGGCTATGGCTATGTGCGCTCCAGCTTTCTCAGAGAGAAATGATAAGCGGCACACATTAATCGCTGGGATTGGTCACTTTCCCCCTTGGCCGGGTGTTTGTGTTCTCTGCGACAGGGGAGAGAAGAGAAAGATTGAGAAAAATGTTAAGCCGGCGCGGTAATAGCGTGGCCCTTTGTCCGGCGCTGATTATTTTTTTCTTGATTACCATCTGAACGGGCTCGAATTTCCTTAATTCACTTGGCCAAGGATCAGGCCCAAATTGTTTGCCGCTGAGTGATGGCTGAATATGGGCGCAGGGCAAGCGCTGCCGGGTGGGAGACGGCGAGGAGTATCTACGCTTAAAAACTCCACACTCATGTCGTCATGGGAATCGCCAAAGACCACTCATGTGTCTGCGACTATGGGGTTGAGTCAGACTGAAAGATAGTGTTGTGTCTTCGCACTGAAGACCTAATCAAATGTCCCGGTGTCCCATTGGTGGAATTAATCCCGGAAGCGACATTATTTCCGAATATTAAAGGCGCGATGTCGAAGCTGTGTGTTAAGTCTGTAATCCCTCCCTGGTACCGGTCATGCTGTGGCTGTGGTTGTTGGAAGACCACAGGCTGACCGCTGTTCGACAGCGAGTGCTCACTCGCTCGGCTGCTGCTCTAGCTGGTAATAATGACCTGCTCCTCGCTGCATCTGGTCTCCATTAATGGCGTAATTCCACCTCTCTCTCCCTCTCCGCTCCCCCCCGCTGGCCACTCGCCATCCCCGCCACTCACTCCACCCTCGCAAACGGATCTCTGGAGCTCACTAACGCCAGCCCAGGCTTTTCAGGTTCTGCTACCTCTGTGTCCAACTGCCTTTTCTTTATTTCTTTATTTATTTAATTTCTTTTTTTTTTTTTTTACTTTAATGCACATGCTGTCACTTTAATGATTTCCCGTGTTCTTGTATTTTATCGAGATTCGTAGCATCTAATGATCAAATTAGTCTAAGTAATTAAAAAAGATATTGGAAAGCATCCGCGATATTTCTCTTGGTGGTGATGAGGCTAGTGAAGTTATTATACTTTGGAACTCCTGCGGTGAGAGCCGTGAGATCTGGATATTCAAAACCAGCATGACATTCTGTGTTTGTTGTTTTTTTTTTCACTTCCTTCCTCTTCACTTTTTAATTCTCTTTCTTGTGATTTATGTGTTGATAACCGGGCTGAACTTTTCAAGGGTCTAATTTGAATGTACCTCTTAGGCAGATTTTGCCCCCAACACACACACACACACACACACACACACACACACACACACACACACACACACACACACACACACAAACACACACAGACAGACACACACACATACACACACACATACACACACAAACAGACAGACACACACACACAGACACACACACATACACACACACACAGACAGACACACACACACACAGACACACACACATACACACACACATACACACACAAACAGACAGACACACACAAGCAGACACACACCCCAGTTCTCCTCCCCCTCGCCTTTCTTTATTGCTTTCTCCTGTCAGGGCTCTGAGTCTCTGCTCCGTCATGACATGCGATGGTCGGCCTCATATGGTTCTGGCGTTGCTTTTATAGGCTCCTCTGCATTCGAATCATCTTGTCAGTGAGCTCGGCTGGGGCTGTGTGCCTACATAATAAAGAAATATTTGATGCTGCAGAGCACACCACATGAAGAGGCCCCAGCGACATGTTTGGGGTTCCTTTTTCTAGATTTTTCCATCGAAATCGCAAAAGCTGTAAAGTATGTGGTGGAGGGACTGTTTTGTTTTAATCTTGGAACCAATTCGAGTGATTTCGGGGCAATTTTCCTCAGATGTGGTGCGAATGTGACAGGCTCTGTTGTTCTGTCTAAAATGTAATTACAGAACCATGAACTCACAAGCATTTGTATCTATCTATCCATCGTCTCACACATCACAGGGCAGGCAGTGGACACACATTTTCCATTTTATCTAAAGGATCCAAAAACATGCTTTCCACTAAACCGTGGTAAGTTGAGCCATTTTCCCATGCAAGCATGTAGGTCAGACCTGAACTGGATCTGATTCCCTGCTGTTTGGCTCTGCTTGCCTCACTCTGGACGCTAGTTTGTACACTTAGGCAGAGAGAAATGAGACTGGACTTCCTTGTAAAAGCTTGTGTCATATATTTCTTTTCCTCACGAACCATAGCAGCTGGACGGTCCACTTGTTTAATTGAAACGCCCAATACATTATTTGTGTAATATTTTGGACAGATTATCCCCAAGAAACATGCAACTCACATCATGGAGAATGCTATTTGACAGACTGAAGAATGACAGCATACATTAACGTTGACTAAATGTATTTGTGTAATGTTTTTAGAATGTTTTATATGTTTGCACATGTACAGTTGAGTGGAGGCTTTATGGATGTACCCCTACATTTAGCCAATGGTAAAACACAGTGGACATTATGGAGCCAAACCAAAGGTAGTGATGATTAAACAGGATATGAGTGATTAAAGAGGACTTTTATTGTGTGTGTGCGTGTGTGTGTGTGTGTGTGTGTGTGTGTGTGTGTGTGTGTGTGTGTGTGTGTGTGTGTGTGTGTGTGTGAAGACACATAGCTGATGAGAACCTCATCTGATCTTACACAGCTAATTGGCTTGCGTTTATGGGTAGCGGCCATTTCTGTGGAGGCCAACCAAAATACTTCCCACCCTCTGAAACACCTAACTGGAAAAAGAGATGCCTTCAGATGTAACAGTATGCAGGCTCGTTAGCCCACAAATATGCTAATATTTTTCAATTATGCCAAACAGGCAAGTGTGGTTTGCAAAGAGAACACACAGCCTTGTCAAACTCTCAGTGACACCATTTTGACAGAAACTGTTACAGCCTCTTGTATAATTCTAATTTCTCATTTGAGTTTAGGGATAACTGTGGAAATCCTATGAAAAAGTTTGTTTCAGGAAGAGTTCAGCCAGTAGATGTTACTAATAGGACTGTTTTTGTTTTGTTAAGAAAAGAACACATCCAGCAATAACAAAAAAGTGACCTACAATTTAACCGCTGCTGCAACAAAGAAAAAGAAACTGGACGGTGACAAGGGCTGTTTTGTCATTTCCCTAGCAACAATTATTAGAGAGGGAGAGAGAGAGAGAGAGAGAGAGAGAGAGAGAGAGAGAGATAGACCGTGGTATGTTCCTGAATAGCTGACTTGGAAGCACTGAGGTTGCTCGACTAGTTAAAATTGGCGAAGGCAGGCCGGAGGTGATTACCGTGTTGGCTTACGGGTTTGCTGGACGTAGGGAGCACCTCTATGAACACAATGCAGAGTGGTATCATTAGCATATTAAAGACAGCAGCCCAGCCAGCCAACCACTGCCCTGATGGATGGGCAGTCAAAATCACAGTCAAGCCTGCCCTCTAATCTCCAAACATGTTCTTTTGACACCAATTAAAAGAGTTAGTCAGTCAAATGCTGGGTTTTATGTACAGTGCTTCACTGAACACATATAAATGGACTCTCTGTAGTCCTTGTACGCAGATTGCAATTATATTAGGTCTTGTTATGATAGATAGATAGATAGATAGATAGATAGAGAGAGAGAGAGAGAGAGAGGGAGAGAGAGATTGCATACATGCATACCGGTACATTCATGCATGCATAGAATTTTATTTAGGCTATTTTTCTTGGGCTATGTTTATTTTGGCACATGATAGAGGTCCCACTTCTTCCACACTACTTCCATTTAAACCTCCTGATTAGCATTTAATACAACACGATTCAGCAACAATAAACAAAATGATTAAAACTACGCGAACCATCAAGCTGTACTTTGTAACATGTCTATTGTGACAAAGAAAATGCATAATTGAATGAAAAATTAATCCTTTTTGACATTCTATTTAGTTTGACCTAAAATTCTCCAAAACATTGCTTCAGAGCCCAGATGCTCGACAAAGCACAACAGAGAATTGTACCAGGCTGTGGGAATTGGATGGGGAATTAGAATTACAATACCTGTATGACCGGCAGGCTGGCTCAAATTGTTCCCCAGTTATAAGTCTCTCTATGCAATTTCCTGACGGCGAACAGGGAGAGGCATTCCAATAAACCATTTCTGCCTTGTGGATTCCTAGCATGGGTCATGAAAATCAAAACACACACAGATCACACTCAGAATGGCTTAAACGCCAAGGACCAGGTATTTCTACTAAATCTGCCATTGTTTTTTAGGTGACCTACAAAAAAAAATATTGCACCTTGTTGTGAGGGAATGGGAGCTTGCTTCTCTTGAAGGGTCTCTAAACCAAAATTACCCTGTAATACTTCTCCACATGGCTTTTTAAGAAGGGAATCAAAACAAATTTGTGCTGCCTATCTTGGAAGTGAGTCTCAGGGTGCGGTTCAGGCCGCATGTATAGGAAATGTTTGTGGCACTGTTATTTCCTCCAAATAAGTGTCTCTCTGTGTGTGTGTGTGTGTGTGTGTGTGTGTGTGTGTGTGTGTGTGTGTGTGTGTGTGTGTGTGTGTGAGAGAGAGAGAGAGAGAGAGAGAGAGAGAGAGAGAGATACTCAACCTGCAACGACTGCTGGTTTGTAAAGCGTTAGGGCTCACTGCTTGAGAAAGACAGTTACCCAGCTGCCCCTCCGACTCCACACGGAGACTAGGGTCACTTAGCAGCCATGTTTTAAATATTATTTTAATATTTGGAATATTAACTATATGCAATTTTAGTATCTCTGAATGTGTTTATTGTTGTAGGAGGGAACATTTTGCCTTTTGGCAAATTATGATTTCTAAGTAACATTTGGTGTCACACTCCAGTTTCTCAATCATCTGCTTATGTAAGGAATCTGCATTAGTTAATGTAACGTAACAGACACAACTCACAACATCTGTGGAGTGATTTTCCAGCATGGACTAACTGCAGCGAATCATGATGCAAGGACCCTGGTGCTCCGTGGAGAGTAGAGAAGAGTAGTTGTGTGGGAGGTTTCAGGTTGTCTCTGCCCCCTCAGCAGAGTAATTGCAGGACTTGCTTAATCTGTGTCTTTTGATGATGTCTTGCTCGGGGAGTTGAAATCGTGGGATTGTTGTGGTTGCAGTGAGATGCTCTTAGCTTGTCTCCGAGCGATGTAGGCACATGAGTGCTCCTGTGACTATGCCCCACTGAAATTACTTCTGGCCTTGTTATAGTGATCTTTTCTCCCCGACAACAACTCTGTATTTACGCATGTCCTTGGAGAAAGCAAAACTACAGAGCCAGAGAGGTGTTGTTGCAAGATTTGTATTATTATTATTAGGGCCCGAGCACCGGTGGTGCGCGAGGCCGGCACAGCTTGACCAAGAGCTTGACCCCAGGCGTGGCCCAGGGACTCGCTAGCGCCCCCTTAGGTGACTGATCCCGTGGTTGGCAAATATTTTGAGGTGGTTAACATAATCGAAAAGTCTTGAAATTTGGCACACACATCAGGTGTCACACAAAGCAGCTAGGTAAAAAAGCTATGGCCCAGAGACTCGCTAGCGCCCCCCTACGCCCCCTTAGATGACTGATCCCGTGGTGGGCATATACTTTCAGCTACACACACCAAATTTGGTAGGTGTCTGTATCTCCCCAAGATGAACAACTTTCCTATGCACAATGCATTAGCCACACCCAACAGGAAGTGAGGTATTTGGGATTTTGTGCAGACTAATACTGTATGTCATGAAATATGTGCTGAATTGTGATCCCAAAAAAGATGCTTCCCATGGATGAAAACGCATGAAATTTGGCACAGACATCAAGTGGTACAGTGCATAGACAGGGACAAAAGTTTGGCACCGGGCGTTGCCCAGGAACTCCATAGCGCCCCCTTATGTCACTGTGACTTGTGGTTGGCATATGGTTTTAGATACACACACCAAATTTGGGGGGTGTATGTAACTCCCCCCAAACAACTTTTGTATTAACATGCCATTAGCCACGCCCACAGGAAGTGAGGTAATTGAGAATTTGTGCGTTGTGGACATGATCAATTTTAACGTACTCCTCCTAGACGGTTGATCCGATTCATGTCAAAGTTGGTATACATGACGCCGAGATGTTCCTGATTCTAAATTGTGAAGCCTTTTTTTGATATGTTGTAATTTGACAAAATGGTGAAATTGTTAATTTTAATACCATTCCACACAATCATGTTTTAAATTTCACAGGTCATTAAAGACCATGTTAATGATAATATTCACATGCCCATAATGCATGTTTGGCATAGCGCCACCAACTGGCAACAGAAAGAATGGCAATTATGCTAAATTTCACATGATCAATTTAAACATACTCCTCCTAGACGGTTTGTCAGATTCATTTGATATTTGGCAAACATTATGCCAAGATGTCGCTGATGTTAAATTGTGAAGGGATTTTTGAAATGTTGTAATATATTTTATATGATTTTAATATCTCACCACATAAACAGGAAATGTGTCAAAAATCACAGTGCATTGAATAAATGGTCTGAAACTTCTCAGGTTAATAGATATCATGATTATGATGATATCCAGACCCCCAATGTGCCAGAAATGGACAATGCCTTAAGTGATTGATCTGAAACTTTATAAAATATTGGATATCATTAGCGCCACCATCTGGCCAATCAGGAAATGTGCCAAAAATGGTCAATGCTTTGACTGATTGATCTGAAATTTTACACAAAATTAGATATCATGATGATGATATTCATATGTCTTTTTAACATGCCTTGCATAGCGCCACCAATTGGCAAGAGAAGGAATGTGTTTTTTCCAAGTCTGTTGGATATTACAATCAGATGTATCAGATTAATCAGATTAGGTGTATATGACATCCAAACACCCAATATGCCGGTGTGGCATAGCGCCAAAATTTTAATTAAATATCATTATTTTGATGATATTCACATGTGTAATTTCCATGCCTAACATAGCGCCACCATCTGGCCAACCAAAAATGCATCAGAAATGTTCTTTGCTTAAAATTAATAGTCTGAAATTTCTCAGGTTAATATATATTATGATTATGATAACATCCAATGGGCCTGCCTTGCATTGCGCCCCCACCTGGCCAAGCAAGTAAATGTGCCAGAAAATAAAATGCAAAAACAAATAGCACACACATCAAATATGTACATTTCGCAAACGCACCACGTCGGTGCTTTGTTGGATTCCGAAATGTCACAGGTTGCGGCCCGCAGGTGCTCGGGCCCGCCATTGCCGCTTGCGGCTATTTTTTATTTATTTTTTTACATCGAGAGAATGTTTTCCTAAAATGTGCGTTTTTTTTGCAAAATGATATGCTTGATTTCTTGAATCATGTGCTTGTTTTAATTAAATAGTGTGCACATTTGAATGATTTCATTCCAATGTTTTATACACAAGGCCAGGACAACAGATTAATTTAGATTAACAGATTAACAGGGCTGCTATGCTCCACACACATACAAAGCTCCCCTTCATCATTCAGTCTGAAGTGAGTGTTTGTTAAAACACAAACAATGCCTCTTTTCAAATGTAGTAGGCAAAGGTAGACAACAAGCTACAACTTCATATGAACAAAATCGAAACCTTGGAACAGGATAAACAGCTCAATATTGTGTGTAGATGGCTGTCAGGAGGAGTGCATTTGTGTTT
>NC_055968.1:10426807-10429307 GCF_018492685.1 Alosa sapidissima | reverse complement strand
TGTCCAAGGTCATTTGGCACGTCGCTGTCTGAGCGCTGGATTCGAAACCCAACACTTTCTCCTCCTCCTCCTCCTCCTCCTCCTCCTCCTCCTCCTCCTCCTCTTCTCCCTCTTTCTCTCCATAATCTAGGTCACTCCGCCTTCTACACAGGCCTATCGCAGCCCCAACATGCCACCTTTCAGACTCTTGGCTCCTCTTGACTCCTTCATTCTTAAGCACTACACCCCGAAACGCGTTTGTCTCCTAAAAATAAATGTGAACAGCCCCATGCAAGAGCAGCCTGATAATGAAGAGGAGAAGGAACTAACTTGGTGGGGTGGGGGGGGCTTTAATTATGTGTGGAGCGTTGCAGTGAAGCAGATCTCTGAAAATAGAGGAAAAGAAAAAAGGGAAATCTAATCATGGATTTTTAGAGTTGTAAAAAATGTAGATGTTTCCTGTACGTTTTACAGCTTCCTGACACTGCACTGAAGAGAAAAAGTGAATGGAAAATATTATATATATGTATAAGCTCCAATGAGACATATATCTGCTCTACCAAACCACATACCACAGGAACATAATGGAAGACTCACCTCATTGTGAGCTACTATTGCACTGACTGCCCCCTCTGTCTTCAGCGTGAGCTGCTTTTTGTAAAGACCTTTTTTCCCTCTGCTGAGAGGTCTTGGGGGTCTCAGACACAGATCTCAGGATTACATTGACATTTGGGCCATAGATCGCAAGCTAAATTTCACTAGAAAAGAAAGAAAGAAGCAGAACATTTCCAACTTTGTTTAATTTACTTGATACAATTCTTTAATAATGCACATAACAGTGAGTCAAGAGAAAAGCCTGTGTTTTTGTGCCTCACAACAACTGTGATGTTCATGGATTTCAATTTGCACATTCTTGAATACGTTGCTGTCTATACCATGACTATACAGAATTTTCCAAATAGTAAACTACTACAGTATGTGCATCAGGTTCACTAGGAAAATTGGACAACAAGAATCTGACTTAAATAAACAAAATACACCTTGTCCTGACAAATTGAAATGAAATAAAGCATTATGATGCATTCAAATTCATTTTACACAAAGATACATATTTTCAAAGATTTCAACGTTTTCCATTACTTGATATGTAGAACATTTTGATAACACTTTAGCTTAGGGAACACCTGTTAGCCATTAATAACTAATATGTATTAGTGCTCAATAAGGTCTGTATTAAGCATCATTACTCCTTTATTCCATCTTTATTGAACAATTTCTTATTCTTAGTGCTTATTTATTCTTGGTAAATCCTTAATAAACAACTAGTTAGTCTTGATCTATATAATATATAGAAACTTTATAACTTTCTAATACATTGTCTTGTTACTATTTTATCACTAAGTCACATATTTAGACCATTTTTAGAAGTTTTCAAACTCTCTATATATCCTCTATCTATTAAGAGAGCTATAAAATATATATTATAATTTTTATCCGTTTATTAAAAGTAATACATGAAAAATGTGTCCAATTTATACATTTTTATATGAAATTCAAATATAACAGTTATTTATTTCTTTATACATGAAGTGTCTAAGCATAAGTAAAATGGGTAAGATTTAACAGAGATGAGGTAACATTTTAATTTGCTGTTTTTTCTTTTCATATTTTTACCCTTTTATGCTGAACCAAATTTGAAGGATATGATGCAAAGAAGAGAGCATTGTGGGATATATTTCCATATTAACCCAGCTTTGTTTAGTAGAGACGACGCCCCTTTGCCAGAGAAGCCTGTGGGTCAGAGGGGCTTGGCACATGTGTATGGAAAGAGATGGGCAGCAAGTGTTCCAAAAGAGCTGTGGCAACAAAAAAAACAGAAATTGAAATTCATTAGAAATGTCAGCATCCATTAACCATAATCATCTCTTTCTCTTCTCTCTCTCTCTCTCTCTTCCCCCTTTCACTCTCTCTCACGCTCTTGCTTTGTCTCACTTTTTTCCATCATCCTTTCTTTCCTTCTTTCTCTCTCTCTCTCTCTCTTTCCAACTGGAGAGAGACTGAAAACTATTTGTCTCCAAGGAGAGTAGTAGAGAGATCAACTGAATTATATCAATATCCCCCCAGACAGTCAGTTTTCCTTTGCAGAGTGAATGAGCTGAGCCCTATTCTTGAAAATACAGTGACACCTAAAGGCTAGCCTCGTGGCTATCGCTCTCCCACCCTTTTACTGGGTGATATGTGTGTGCAAATTACTCTTTTTTCGGGGGAAAAGTGATGAATTTTCACTTTTACAGTTCTTGGTTGGGTAGTTTTCAAGTGCTGGTATTGGGCATCTGAATCCCATCCTAATGACATGCCCGAGGCTGCCTTTAGGTCAAGCAGCAGAGCTGCATTTTTATCTGCCGCAGCTTGATTTGATTGGACACCTTAAAACTCTGTAGTTTTTACAGCTGAATGTTCTCACAGTTATGCAGGCCACAGGTCTACATTAATTAATAACTGGGAATTACGCGAAACCATG
>NC_055968.1:10389307-10421807 GCF_018492685.1 Alosa sapidissima | reverse complement strand
TATACTTGTTTATGGTAATGGGCTGCCCATTAGCATTCCACAGCATATGGCTGCGTGTAGGCAGATGTGGTCACCCTCATCTATCGCTTCCTCATTCAGCCATGTGAAAAAACACACGCACAATGGGGAATTAGCCCGATGATTGAATTTTTAATTGTATGACTTAACACCGTGAAGCTGTGGTCGAGCGAAACTGGAGGGGGGAATGTTTCATTTGGCCGCTGCGGGGCCTTCAGATGGGCTTGGGCCTTCTGGGGACCTGACGCAACATCAGAGGTTGTCAAGTGAGTTTTTCTCGTAGCGCTCTGATTGGTGCCTCCACTGCTTTTGATTTCTCCGTGGCGAGCCAAAGGTGCGTGGTGCGGCGCTCTGCGGAGAGAGCGCTGCGGAGCGGCACGGCACAGTGCGGCGTGGAGAAAGGAAGCCAAAGGGAGCCTCAGAGAGGAGTCGAGGGTTTCAACTCCGGCGCCGGTGAATCCCTTGATGTAGCCGAGCTGCGGGTCCCATGATGTCTCTCCAATGGCATCCAGCACCGCTGAATAAATATGGCTTCTCTCTCTCTCGCTTCCTCTTTCACCATGAATGAGTTGACTCTGAGGGGGCTTCTCTCATCGGGGGCCATGTTGATTCGATTACTCACCCCCTGTTCCCTTGTTGCTGCCTGGATTGGCAGTGATTCAGGTGCGGTGCATGAAGCTTTATTTATTCCCCCCTTATCAATGACGTGTTACTGAATGGGTGTTGACAGAATGCTATGCGCTGTTGTGGAAAAAAACTTTGCTGGAATACATCGCAAATGACGGTGTTTCATGAACTTATTGAGGCAGTGGGGGATCAATAGGCAGCGTGTATGAGGAGAGGGGCTCGGGACTGGTTCCCCTGCAGCTGCTGAAGCATCCTCTGGGTGCTTTGTTTGCTTTGCATACCTGGGTCTATTGTTTCAGCAAGGTAGAACCATTGAATCAAAATCTCATTAAAATAAACAAACCAACAAAATCCCAGCCTACACAACATGAAGCTTCAACAACAACAAATTCTGTGCGTAACAAAAATCCAATTGTTTTTTGAGACATTGCATGTTTTCAGTTCTACTTTCAAGTCCAGTTGTTCATTCATCTCTCACTCACTCCCCCACCCCTCTCTCTGTGTGTGAATGACAGACATCTTAACTATTTCTTGGCTGGTCTCTGGGGGAGTCTCTGAGCGGTATGTGAGCAGTAGGATTAAGCACACGGCTGGAGAACTTCAGAGTGGTGTCTGGCAAACGTTTGTCATCCCAGCCAAAGGTTACGCTGGGCCCTAATCCACCGAGATGACCGGCACTCGGCGGCTGATTGAGATGGCAGGATGCCACATAGACAGAGAGAGAGAGAGAGAGAGAGAGAGAGAAAGAGAGAGAGGCCCCTTTGTGAGGAGGAAGATGTGAAATGGCAGGGCCACACCTGTATCGTGTCATTCAGGGGCCTGTCAACACAAATCGGCCCCATTAATCATGCTTATAAAACTATTCATCATACTCAGGAGGGGAGCAACTGTTTGCGGATGTTAGCGTGAAACACATCCGGCTGCAAGAATGTGTGTGTGTGTGTGTGTGTGCCCATGTGTGAGGATGTTTGTGCATATGTACCACAAGCCTGTAAGCCTTCCCTTTCAAAAAAAGATGGTGAAGCTACTTTTAACTTGACTGTGACTTAAAGATTAATCATAAATATTTGAGAGGCTGTTTTGGGCTGTTTCCATTTCATTAGTGCTTGTCATGAGTAGTGTGCCCTCGTCTCCGATTTAATAACTCCAGCATTCAAGGTTTTGCCAGCCAGGCAGTAAAACAAGGTTAAGTTTTGTGTAACAGAATCCCTGGCCTATATCAGCTCTTTGATTGATTCAGGTGTTCGTGCAGCGGTTTAGATGTGTGTGTGTGTGTGTGTGTATCTGTGTTTGGATACTTGGTGTCGGTAATCCCTTAAGTGTGTGTTTTTATTACCTCAGGCAGGTAATGGAGTTAGCCGGGCTGCTCCTGAGCCTTGTTCTCCCCCATGTGAACTCCTGCTTTGGCTAAAAGCAAGCGGCTAACTTTCCTCAGAGAATAATCCACTCAGTAATGTCTCCTTTTTTGCTCTTGAACCAAAATCAACCTTATTGAGCTTTATAGTAAGTACATAAATAAAGTGTCGCTGGCTTCTGGCTTTTCTGCATCGTGACAGTTCCTTTCACACAAAGTGAATGACAGACCAACTTAAGGTCTTACGGTCACCACTAGCATGTCAAGCATGTTTTACAGGAAATTATTTTGGTCCAGTGAAATTTTGCACTCCTTTAACAAATATTTTATCAAGCATAAAAGCACACTAGACAAGGTTATGTGTATGTTTCCGGTGCTTCTCTGACACCCTAGTGGGCGCACAAACTTTAAAAGCCAAAAGAGGGGCTTAAAGCTAAAATAAAAATAATAAATAGCCAGCTATAGACCCCCCTCACACACTATGTTGCTGTGACCCTTTCTCAGGACCTTGGAGGCAAACAGGAAGAGAGGCCAGGGGTCCGAGGCCCGATCAGGTGTGTGTGTGTGTGTGTGTGTGTGAGAGAGAGAGAGAGAGCCTGGCTGGTGAGTGTGGCCATCTGGAGTCCGCAGCTGATCAACAGCACTGGAGAAGTGTGATGTGATTAGACTGAAGCACCAGGCAGCTCAGCTGTGTCCATGGCGCTCGAGAAAGAAGCAAAGAAGCTCAAATGCCGCAGCGGAGGTCCAATCACCACTGGGGAATATGATACTATCAACCAAATGTATTCCTTTTCTCACACAAAGAGGGTATGTCAAAAAGCATACACACACACACATCCTTCACACACTCTCTCTCATTCTTTCTCTCACACACGCACACTGTATAAACACACTTTCACACACTTCCCTGTGATCCGACCCATGTCTTTGAAGTTGCTATTAGCTCAAATAAACAGGCTCTCTGGTGTCCAGCAGCAAGGGCAGTTCATGGAGGTGTGTGAGCGGCCAGACCCTCCAGTGACTGACGCAGCGTGGGGAGACACCAAGGCCTGCTGCTCTGCACCACTCGCCCCTGTGCTCTGTCCTCTCCTCTGCTTGTGTGGCGTTTCACAGCCTTGACCTGCCGTCTGGAGATGTGTGTGTGCGTGAGTGTGTGTAGTGGGGGCAGGGGGGGCCGGGAGAAGGGGACTTTTGGTTCAGCTCAGGGCCAATCAAGCTGTGTCAAAACACCCTGTCTGCGGGGGAGTGGTTTGTTTTAATTGGCCAACAGGAGGTAAACATGAGTCAGTTGGGGTCAAGAGGGTCAAGTAGAGTCGGCAGAGACAGAGGGCCACTCACAGGTGGACACACAGGCTGGATATCAACCACTGACGGGAAGATCAGAAGAATTACTGTACATGACTTAATAATAACAATATAATACTAATACTACTACTAATAACAATACAAATAACAATACTACTACTAGCCTACTACTACTACTACTACTACTATTATTATTATTAATAATAATAATAATAATAATAATAATAATAATAATAATAATTCTCAGCACTCTTGTGAAAAACCTAGTTCTACCTCAAAACTAAGTTATGGTCTCTTCTTGCCTGCTAGTTCATTTACTCCATGTCCCAAGACGGTACGGGAGAATTTACAGGCTCCTTCAACTACAATGGCAGATGTGAGCTACCGCTGTGAGGAGTTTTTTCCCTCAGCCGGGCCTTTCTGGTGTCGTAATCAAGCTTTTTAAAAGCGCATCACATTCGGAGCTATTTTTACTCCTCTTGGACTCTCAAGTGATTTCTGTCTGATTGCCAAAGCAGGTGAGGCTGAGGTGGGAGAGGACCAGAAACCCTGGATGTTCAACGGCAGTATTCACATAACTGGGTTGAAACCCATGTCATTCAATCAATTAAAAAATATGTCAAAAATATTTGTGAAGTTCATGTATTTGAAGTATAAAACAGTGTGATAATTAGGTTAGACAGATTGGCAGGTACTTAGGCCACCGGGCAAGCATTACCTGGGCAAGCATTACCAAGTATTTACTGAGGTATCAAAACATTTAATGTATAACTGAACATGTATGTCACTCTTACTGTTCTTTCTCTTCCTCCAAGTACCTTTTAAGTCCTCAGGAATATATGATTTTTTTTCCAGCCTTTTCCAAATAACCATTTTTTGATTTCCATAGCAGACCATCTGTAGTGCACGCGTGGAAGAGTGCGAGACAGAGAACACAGCCCATATGAACAATGTGCCTTTCATATTTTGAAAGGTCCTCTATGAGTTGAGAACGATACTCTCCTAAGCACGACGTAGGCTTGCCAAAGCACTGGATAGAATTACAAAGCATGGCACTTTGAAACGGAAATATCTCACGTTTTACTTTGACATTTTTGTACGTTTCTTATTACGCCATGTGATCCATTCAGGATGGAGGGATAAGCCAACCAAAATACCACATTCCTTTGCCCTAGTTGCCTTTTTTTGTTTAAGGAAAGCATCTAGTAGCTACTACGGATGTGCAGTATTTATCAAGGTAAAACTCAACATTTTGAGTTAAAAAAAGTCAAAACCCATTTCAAAAGTGTGTCAAAGCATTTCTTCCCCATAATTTTTACATATATGACCATACTTGGAGCTTCACTTATCTATGACTAATGATTAATGCAAAAGAAAATGTCAGATGTCAACTCAATAGATGTATGTACTTACTAAGATAACTTTAAGACCTCCACAGCAAATGTAAAAACATGCACTGCAAAAGTACTTGTCCTGGTATCAGGATTGTTCCTTTTTTCATTTAAGAATCATAGGACTCCAGACTTCTGTATTGCCAAATGTGAGGACCTCCTTAGGGTACGGTCTGCAGAAGGCTGTGCTATCCTGTATGTGCATTAACACATTCTTGATGTGTTAGTGTGTGTGTGTGTGTGTGTAAAAGACAGAGAGAGAGAGAGAAGTGTGTGTGTGAGAGGAGAGAGAAAGAGAGAGAGAGAGAGGGAGAGAGAGAGAGGGCGAGCTGTTTTTGCCATCTTTTCTTTTGATAGCTGGTTTTAGGCGAGGCCCTCCCCTGGGTCAGTCGTGGAGACGCAGGCTGGCGGGTCAGCTGGACACATTTGTTTCCTCCCGATGTGATCTTCTCCGAGGAGGGATGAGCTCAATTAAGCCCCAGAATGCACCTCTCCATTCTGCACACATTTGCATCTGGTCAACAGTGCTAATGTACTCGGCGCTTCATGTAAATGTGCTCGTTTCGTTCAAATGAATTCTCCTCTCCATGAATACTGTGCTTTTGCAACAATGTTGCCTTAATAAGAGTGATTTATAAACTAACACCACTGAGACTGTCTGGATCTTTCCCCTCATTACACACTCTAAGTAGCATCTGTTTTGCCCTAAATGTGACTGGGGGTAAGACAGGTAGACCATTTCATTAGCATATAAAACATACACAAGTATTACAAAGTCTGAATCAGACAAAAAAGGACACATTATTGCTAGGAAACTGGCACACAAATTCAAACAAGCTGTGTGTGTGTGTGTGTGTGTGTGTGTGTGTGTGTTTGTGTGTGCTCCATCAGCTCCTTGAGAATCAAAGCATGTGTTGGGATTTTTCTAGGGCAGAAGGCAAGCTTCTCAGCACACGTTTGTTTTCCCCTTGGTCATCCAAGTCCGGTGTAAAAATAACCAGTGGGCATTGGCTGACTGTGATAGTATTGAAATTGCAGAATGGGCAGTGTCTGTGCTGAAGTATTAGCCGGTGGGTACTGGACACTGAATTATATGCTTCCTAATCAGTATTTGTTGTGTTTTGAGCAAGCTGGAGATGCTGTCCTGTGGTGGGCCAATTCCAGTACAAACCAGCTTATGTTGTGTTCTGAACAAGTCTGTTCTAGTTTTCTGCACAGCACACATCACCATATGCCAGCGTTCTTCAAATGGTGGCCCACAAAACTAAATGAGTGGCCCGACGTGTGTGTCTGAATGACAGTGTAGTAATATAGAGAATCCTCACTGCATCCGACTGTTGTGGAGCATTGAATGGCCTCTGTCCACATTGATTCCGTTATATGCGTCATATTCCTCATTCAAAATAGCAGAGTACCGCGATCCGCAATCCACGGGTATGATATAATTTGCAAGCGTAAAGTCAAAATTTGTGACTTGTAAATTGGTATTTGCACAAAGGTGTAATGATTTATTCAAATGTTTGGAAACTTAAAAAAATTAAATCATACCCATTTGTAAAAATATATCACGTTTCGCATGTGCATCTGTCATGAAATATCATTTGTGACTCTTACGTGGACACTATTATGTTTGGACAAAAAAAAATGTTTTTGGACAGAGTCAGATAAATGTGTGTGAGTGTTAAGATGATTCTTTTTGTTTGCAGGTGTATGTGTGTTTAATCCTGCTTTGGCCCTTGGTTCGGCATGCCTTTGGGCCAAACTATTTGGGGACCCTTGCCATATGCTATGTTTTTAGCATGTCTGTGAGAGATTTAGCCAAGCATCGGAAAATAACAGAGATGTTTCAGTCCTTTTCACCATGTCAAGACTGATGGAAACTGGCGATGGTTGCTTTAAGTTATGCAAGGAAATTAAATAGATAGATAGATAGATAGATAGATAGATAGATAGATAGATGCTTTTCATCATGAGGAATATACATTACCGTTCAAAAGTTTGGAATCACTTGTTTTCATCATTAATGTTGTAAATGACTGTTGTAGAAAGAAATGGCTGATCTTTAATTGAATATCTACATTGCCCATTATCAGCTGATATTTTAAAAGGCTAAAACTGAGAAAACATTGGAGAACCCAGTAAGCACATAATGTAATCTGAAAACTGCTGCCCTGATTAAAAAAACAATGTAACTGACCTCAGCTGGTATTCTGTCTATAATGGAGTGGAATAGACATTTCTAAGTGACCCCAAACTTTTGAACGGCAGTGTAATAAGGAAAATATATCTGCTACCTGGTCACACCTCAGGGAGTGTAGCATAATTTGCCATCATGTGGGTAAAACACCAATTTCAATTTGACCTTCTTCAAATTAAATATCATAGTTGTATTATTGCTTGAATGACTGCTGATCAGGTACCCTTCTGTAAAAGCCCATGAAATGTGCCTGGTGTAGGGGTTGTTTACCTAAAAACCCACATTGTTTTACAACTAGATAACTAATTACATAGCCTGGCATGTATCTTAAAGTGTTAAAACTCGCTTTAGCTTTATAGCCACAAATTACACTAAAGTCCAAATTTCCCATCTGTTATAGGTATAAAAAAGAGTTCAATGGAAACTATCTGTAACCTTTAGCTCCTGAAATAACATTTAAGAAATGCACTGTACTGTATATATCAGTCCAGAGTTGTTGCCTGCACTCAGGTGGGTCTGCACCTGTAAAACTGATCATGATCTCCACTTAAATCACTTTCTGCTGCGTGTCTGGCAGAGTCTGGCATGCTCTCCCCTCGCAGCAGACTCATGAAGCCAGACATCAGCGCTGAGAGGAGCTTAACCCATATTTCTGATTGCAGCTGGCTGGACGAGGGACAGACGACGCGCTTCACCAAGAGATATCGGAGACACCCCAGCAACCTCAGAACTGGAGAAATACACGAAGGGATTCGGATGAAGATGCTGTGTGCCCAAACTTTAGTTGTTTGCACCTAGAAAAAAAAAGAAGTTTTAAACTTATGTATGTGCTATACGGTTCTTCTTTGGGTTCAGTCATCTGAAAAAGCCCATTGTATTTTGCTGATCTTACTGTCATGTTCTATAAGCTCCGACCTGCACTTGTAAAGAGAAGAGATTCTCTTATCACTGCATTTACCCCAAAACCAGATTCATAGATAATGCTGCAGACAATGCTGAAAATGCAAAAACTCTTCTTGGGAGTTCTGGATTAAGTAGAGTTCATGCTTTTCTTCAATATCAGCCATATATTATGGTTGCCTTTCAAGTCTGTGGAAATTAGAGCTGTCTGTATGGTTATTATTATCAAGGCTAATTAATGTCATGTGGGAAAATATACCTTGTTTATCGGAAATGGCTTCACTGAGCCAACAGTGCTGTTTCATACACGTTGCTGCCAGTATCTTATTTCAGTGTTACAGTAATACTGCCTCATAACTGTCTAACGCACTCTTGTGTAGTCATGTCAAATACACAGTGGGATTATTCAGTCAATCCAACTTCATTAACTTCTTATTTCTCAAACAGCCAAAAAAGCAGCTAAAGATTTCCTCAAATCTTAAATTGTGGTGTTTTTTTTTAAATAAATGAAAATCCCATTAGACTGAAGGAGATTACTCTAACATCTCCACAGCATTCACAACAAACAGAGGAATTTAAAAATATATTTGCAGTAACTGCACAGCTGAGGCCATTAAAGTAAAGGGTGTTTTACTGTCTGTGTTGTGTGAGTGAATGGAAGCCATTTCAGTATACAGTATAATTTAATTTTATTTGCTTATCAGTTATCCCCCAATGAATCATCCGAGTATTTCCGATTTGAAAACGAGAGGAAGACAGCCCTATTGATCTGATTTGTTGCCCTGACAAAGTGAGCTATTAGGTCACTTTCCTGGGCATTTCTTCGCCCATCCTGTTGAAGAATATTAAACTGGACGGCTCTGGGTGTTTGAGGGGTCAAAATTACAGTCCTGCCAATCTGCAAGAATTCCCTTAACCTGCCCCAATCTATTGGCTTCTTCTTTAATTATTGAACTTGGGAGTTCACAATGTCTGTCCTTGGGCTCGGGGATCAATAACAAATCGGTTGGAGGCAATCGAGCCCTCCGGAGTGGGGCTCTCTGTGAGCCTGTGATCAACACACACACACACACACACACAAACAGAACTCATCTTCAGATCCACACACACAGACTTGCTCTCTCTCTCTCACACACACACACACACACATAAAGAGCTCATCTTCAGATACATACACACACACACACACACTCTCTCTATCTCTCTCTCTCTCTAACACACACACATACAGTACACTCACACACACAGAGAGCTCATCTTCAGATCCATACACACTTGCTCTCTTTCTCTTTCTCTCAAACACACACACACACACACAAACAAACACACACACGCGCACACACACACAGAGCTCATCTTCAGATCCACACACACACACTCTCTTTCACTATCTCTCTCACACACGCACACACACACTCACACACAAACAAACACACGCACGCACATACACACACACACAAACAGAGCTCATCTACAGATCCAAACACACTCGCTTTCACACACACACACACACACACACACACACACACACACACACACACACGCACACACACACACAGCTCATCTTAAGATCCACAGACACACACACACTCTCTCTCTCTCTCTCTCTCTCTCTCTCTCTCTCTCTCTCACACACACACCCACACACACACACACAGTTCATCTTTAGATCCACACACAATCAGACACACACTCGCTCTCTCTAGGGCTGTAACAATACACCAACCTCACAATTTAGTTTGTATCACAATTTTTGACCCACGGTTCGACGCGGTTCAGGTTTACTTCTATACTGTTTGGTAAAGTTGAACACAGAGTCTACAATGAAAGAAACGAGAGGTATGAAATTTATTAATTTATTTTTTTTTAATATTAATTTATTTTTATTTTTGTGTCGCTTTCTAGGTTCGTGGATATGAGTGTTGCGATTTCGGTTTCGAATCGGATATCGTTACAGCCCTAGCTCTTACACATACTGTACGCACACACTCACACACACTCACTCACACACTGGCTCAGTTTTGTTGAATCCTAATATCCATTGGCAATGCAATTGTTGTGCCTTCAAAACCTTTAAGTGATTGAAATTGAATTAATTATGAAATATATTGTTCATACTCTTCTCATCTCTCACACACACACTTTTTATTTTTTTGCTCAACTAAATAAAAAAAATGACTGACATTTTTTTTGTATAAAATATTTATATATATATATAAATGGAGATATGAAAACATACTGGGTTTAAAGAAATCCAGCTGACACATTGGGCTTCCACACACGCCTCCTCCTTAATGTAAGAGTTTCACTGAGAAATAGCCAGAAATGGTCAGCTCTCAGCCTACTTCCTGCTGCGTCCTGACACAATACAGAAATCACTCCTCAAAAGTGTCTAGCAACCTACAGAAATGAAATGGTGACTTGAAATCAAAGTCGTGTAGCAAAAGGAATAGGACTTTTTAGCTTGTGGTGGTTGACAATTTGAAAAAATATAATGGCTGATGCAAAGACATGTCAATCACAGAGTCCCCCCACCTCCAAATAATAACTTTGGGTAGAAAGTTCAAGAAACTCAAGCTGGGAACAGATGGGCGAAGCCTGAAACGTGTGTATGTACGTCTCTGTCCATATAAGGCACCTTTGTCAGCCTCTGAGTGCAGTTTCTTTTTCCACCCTCCTAACTTCACCTGTTTTTGGATTCTCCATACCAGACAAAACACCTTTGCATACACAAACCTTAACTCCAACCTCAAACCAACTTCGGGTAGGGGAAATATCTTTTTCCATTGCATTGTTTGTGCTGTCACAAATAAAGTATTCAGGTTTGGGTATATACCTAGCAAATATGCAATACACTCACTCTCACACAGAGTTCAACTTCAGATGCACTACTTGATCTTTCTATTTCAAATAGCATCACTCACAGTGAAATGGGGATAAACTGTATCAACACAAAGTGCTTAGAGGGGTAAAAAAAACAAGTTCTCCCAACTGGTGAGGGTACGGCTGGTTGATGCGGCACCCATAAACCCTGGACCTGAGACACCAGCAAGATTATTTATTAAAAATTAGATACATAAGATAACTTTAAGATAAGATAGATTTGTTAAAGTGTAACTCCAGAGTAAAAGCAACCTAGGGTTTTGATTGAGACCAAAATTATGTGGCATGGTTAACTGGTGGCATTTTGAGCAAGACCGTTTATTTGCATTATCATGGTCAAATCAGCAGGCGCGTTCAATCTTGCAGCGCTGCTGAATCATTCAATACAAACATGTCTTACGTTTAGCCAGCTCTGCTGATTTGACAATACCAGATCAGGAAGCCATGGATTTTTCTTCCTACAGATACAGGTCTTGTTATAACCTCTCTATACACTTTTCATGTTTACAATACTTCGGTTTGTCTGTAGAAACCCTCACCACACTACCACAGTGTAATTATATTTTGAGCATTGTTAGTGGTATAAAATAGCGACGTGGCACCTTGCCCGGTCACTCTATCACTGTCAGCCCATTCAGTGGTAATGCAAATAAACGGTCCTGCTCAAAACACTACCAATTAACTTCATTCTGCTCTCAATCAAAAGTTTGAAGTTGTTAACTATACCGTAAATAGACCCTAGGTTGTTTTTACTCCGGAGTTAGACTTTAATCATTATAGCATACCTTATAATTATTACAGGAGAGCGGATGACAGCAAGGAGTGATGTGGGGTGCTGCTGTGGTGTTGGTGCTGCTGTGTAAGTGTGTGTGTGTGTGTGTGTGTGTGTGTTAGTATGTTTGTGAATATGTGTGTTAATATGTGTGTGTGTGTGTGTGAGAGAGAGAGAGAGGAAGAGAGAGAGAGAGAGAGTACGGCAGGCAGGCTGGCAGCTGCCGTAAGGTCCCTGAGCGCAGCGGTGGACTAATGGGCCGAGCGGCCCGGTCTCGTGTCTCATGTCTGTGAGCGAGGCTGGAGGGGATGGATTGATAATCCCAACCAGGGAGCCTCCATCCCCACAGGGCTGCCGCGCCTGAGGAGCACGACGAAGAGGAGGAGGAGGAGGACGACGACAACGATGGTCCCCACTCTCTGAGGGGTGTCGGCTTTCAACTACCGCCGCCTGCTCTCATGGGTCAGACCGCAGGCGGCTTTGGAACAGAACGGATGTGTGCAAGAACGGTGCCAGCTCCGGAATCGGTATCCGGTCCGGATCTGCACTCAAGGCACTGCTGGCACACAAGTTTTTGTTTTTTTTTCTGTTTTTTTTACTTAACTGCAACGTACTGTAGAGACAGGGGAAAAAAAATAAAACACCACCACCACCACCACCTCTCCTAACACAGACACACTCTCCTCTATCCTGCCTCTGGAGGGACGATGAGAAGCTGTTAAACAGCAGAGTGAGATAAAGTGAGCGAGACAGACACCACTCCTCTCTCTCTGTTGGTCCAGACTCAGCACTTAGGCCCTAAGAAGTGTTAATGTGGAGACTGGAGAGGAGAGAGCCCTCCTCACTGTCTCTACCCACACACACACACACACAGTGGTTTTTATTAAAATGGCATGACATTTTTTGTAACTTTCCCCACAACTCTACTGTATTTCCCAGGGCAGCCTGTGGATGAAAGCTACTCTGTGCAAGGGACTCCACTCTACTCGGGGGCTGTGGGTTTATCATGGCCGAGTGTTTTTCAACACAAAAAAAAAAAACAGCTACTGTGAACCAGAGAATGGGGAGCATGGTGAATTGTGGGTCGAAAGTGGCTGTAGTGTGCGTCTGTGCTTTCGCAGCAGACTCACAGATATCGGCTGGTTCAAAACAGGACGACTCCAGCTGGGGGGATATCGAATAATTCCTCCTGAGCAACAATACGGGAGCTAGTCCTCCTGAGGAACTTATCGACACAGGCCGTCCCAGCTGGAGACTTCATTGTTTTCTTCTCAACATGATAGCTTGTGTGCTATTTATTATTATTATTTTTATTATTATTTTTATTTAACTGACAGCTTCTTTTTGTTGTTGTTTTGTTTATGTTTTTCTTTTGTTTGCTATTACACGTCTTCTATATGTTATGACCCAGAGGGGTGACTGAGTTCAGCTAAGCAGGCCACTGGAGTATGCCAGTAAGTCACACGTGGCAGGTGGCTGATGTTAATGCGTTGATTAATGCTGCTATCGGTTTGGCAGCGGGTGACACCGCCGGCGAAGAACTGCCGTTAACAGCCGTGTGGCTGACAGTTGCAGAGGACAGACACCATTGTCATGATAACATCACACTTCTGAAACACTAAACACACAACTGAATGGCAGCCACAACAGCAGGTTTACGGCTCAATTTCCAATGTACAATTTGTGCAGTACATGATAAAATGGATATTTCAAATATATTGGGAGTCCCCAAACAGTTTGGCCCAAGGGCCAAATTATGTCAGGCATGCCAAACCAAGGACCAAAGCATTCAGGATTAAACACGCATACATCTGCAAACAAAAATAATCCTCTTAACACTCACACACATTTGTTTATCTGACTCTGACCAAAAACATTCTCATTTACTGCACCTCTGAAAGCAAATTAACAACATTGCGACAATATGATACCTGCCCAAATGATCTTGGTATACTGATACTAAAAGGATTCTAGTAGGCTATAGGGCAAGGGACAAAACATAAGCAAAGTACAGGAATGACCACCCTGTAACTTCACATTTGAAAAATCAGAAAATATTTTTGCCGATGTCGATGTAAGATAGTGGATGTGAAAATAACCCATAAAAAGGACTGTCATAGTATGTTCAGAGATAATGAGATTAATAAAGATTTTAGAATGGATACTGTTGAATAGTTTACTAGGTTACAGTAGATTTCATTGTTGCTACCAAGTCCTTTAGCTTTCTGATTATGTGCTTATTACGTTGCTAGATACTTTTACTAAATCACAAGTTATTTAACATTGGAATGTATCACGTTTCACGTGTTGGCTAAATTAAATGTTATTTAATTTATTTTATTCATTATTTAGCTTGCTTGACTTACACACGCACATAGTATCAAAGGGCACCATTACAATCAGCTAGAATTCACTGGTTGTTCAAATAAAATGTAGGCTATGTATGTAAGATAATTTCGTACACAAGTGTCATAATTATATGTTGATACCATTAAAAGAGAATAATAAATTCTGGTGTTTTTGATCTGAATACGTTTTTACAGCATGTTAACGTCAACGTTAGTGCTGCATTTGCGTAAAGGTGCTTGCCACATTGCTAAAAGCCAAATTAAATAGGCTACCCTAGTTATCATTTACCTTGTTAAAATCTGATGGTGATTTTTTCCATGGCTCTCCAAAAGTCCTAAATGAGATGCGAGCAAGCCCCGTTTCTATTTTATTTTTGTCACTCGCGGTACTCTGCTATTTTGAATGAGGAATATAATGCATATAACAGAATCAATGTGGACAGAGGACATTCAATGTTCCACAACAGTGAGTATTCTCTCTATTAATACACTTGTCATTCTTGTCCTTGCATGCCAAACACGCATGTAAGGCCACTCATTTGGTTCTTGCGGGCCACCATTTGGAGAATGCTGATATACACTGTATATGACAGTACCCTTATACACACAAGCCATGGCATTGAGATTAAAGGACTAAAGATAGCCTAAAGACTTAAAGTATGGGGAGAAGAGCAGGCTGACATTTTGACAAGATCACAGACTTCTGTGTCTATTTGTCTAAAACAGGCTGTTGTCTGTGTGTGCACACATTACTATCACATCTGGACAGTGCCCATGTCACGCTGCTCCCAAATGAACCATTCTCTCTCTCAAGGCCTGGCCCATGGATTACACACACACACACACGCCGTTGTTTATTTAAACGGGGGCAGGAACACCATCACGGCACGTATTCTCTGCAGCACGTGTGGTTATCTCCTCTCAGCGATGAGCGGTCACGCTGTCCAAGCCTCCTGAAGCCTGGAAAGGAGGTGTGTGTGTGTGTGTGTGTTTGCTGTTCTGTTGGTGTGGTTGTGAAGGGTCATGGCGGGTTTACTCCTCATCTCACTCAGGTGGGGAGTAGCTCAAGGTGGTGTTCTACACCTCCACAGGTGCAACTGGGCAGAGATGGAGGCAGCAGAAGAGTGTATGTGTGTGTGTGTGTAAAGGATGGAGTAAAAAGAGAAAGTGTGTGTACGAGGGGGATTTAGGCAAGGAAAGGTGTGTGTGAAGGGGAGTGAAGGAAAAAGGTGTGTGTGTGGAAGGAGGCGAGGATGGTTAGGGTGGTGAGAAAGGGAGTGCAATGGAGTTAGTGTGTGTGTATGTGTGGGAGGGAGGGGGAGACCAGACCACCGGTGTATTTTTGAGGTGGGGGGGTGGCAGTAGATAAGGGCTGTGTGGGGAAATGAATAGAGGAGGGAGGGCGCTGTGTGTGCATGTGTGTGTTGCTTGAGCTGTGCCGGACGCTGTGTATAGTGGCAGTAGCAGCAGGGGTGTGTTACTGGCCTGAGCGAGCCACACACACAGGGCGTGTAAATAAGGAATGAACACTTCCATCCGCTCCCCTCCATGTCGGGTCACAACGCCACAGGACGGCGCTTAATTCGCACATCGGATGGCTAGGGAGCGACACAACTGTCGCTCTCTCCTCCCGGTGGACCGGGTCCTGTGCCGTGCCAAAAATAACGCGGGGCCGAGCCGAGCAGCGACCACACACAACCAAAGACCCGACGGAATGAGGACATGGGGCCTCTGCAGTGGTGGAGAGTGTGTGTGTGTGTGTGTGTGGGGCCCGTGGAGAGCTTCAAGCTCACGTGTGTGTTTTTTAACACCTGCAGTTCAACGCACGTAGAGCAAAGTGCTCCCGACATCGCCAAAGTCATGCCGCTCCACACTCCACTCCAACAGAGTCACTCATACGAATAAAGACAAAGATATAAAATGTGCTTAGGATTAATAAAATGATCTATAAAAAGAATAAACAGTTGGATAAAAAAACTCAACAAGAAGAATACAAGAAGTCACCAAATATACAAGGAGGAGTCAGGGGGTGTCTTAAGCATTTTATTGCTATGTAAACTTTGAAAAACTCAGTAAGAGAAAAAACTGGCAAAATGAGACTTGGCATGGTGAGATGACACTAAGGAGAGTATGAGATGCTGGAGGGACCAATCCAGTCTTCATCACCATCATCCTTATTAAGGCCCTTTCACACCAAGTCCGAATTTTCGGACAAAATATTGATACGAAATCAAGCAGGTAATTAAATAGTGTTCTTATTAGTCTTTGCACACCAAAGACTGAACGAAATCCGTCCTTGGTGTGGATGTATTTAATGACCTGCGTGATTTTGTGTGGTTAGTTCATCCGAAAATTCGGGACTTGGTGTGGAAGGGCCTTCGGACACAAACAACACTCACGGTCCACGCTGCCTCATTACCGCACGCTGCTAGCCATCAACTCAACGCTGTGAAGAAGTTTGCCCCAGGAAACAAGCTGCATAAATGTGAGGCGTCACCCTCCTGTAAGTATCAGGCCTGATGTGACGTGACAAGGGCTCTTGGCTCTAGTGCCTTAACTTTTAAAAAACGTATTACTTACAAACCAACTTAACACACGACCTACGGTGTGTCTCATTGGCACGATAATGCTGATGTCTCCTCGGATGCTTCCAGTAAGTGGAGGAAAAGTGAACACTGTCTAATGAGACCTCATGGCAAACATTCTAGCCGTTATACTATACTTCAGTTCAATGCCGTGCTTATACTTTCTGAAACGCCATAAAGGGATATTCCCATATTCAAAATATCAGACATAAATACAAAATAGAAACATCAGTGTGACAATGTGTTATCAAAACAAACAAAACAAACAAAAACAAACACAAAGCAAATGCTTTTGTGAACAAAACTAAATTCAAGTAAGCAGACACTCTGCAGTGGAGGAGAAAAAAAAAAACGAAAACACAAAATTCAAGTAAGCAGATCCTCTCTCTGCACTGACACCGGGTAAAAGGGGTTAAGTCTGGCCATGCAGGCAGTAGTGATGCAATCATCTGCAGTGGCTCTTCAAAGACAGCGGGGGTGCATATTCAAAGCAGTTCCCTCCCAAGGTTCATTTGGCTCCTTACAGAATGGCTGCAAAGCATACTACTTTAAACGGCAAAGACAGCTTTGCTCTTCTATTTTTTTTCCTTCGTGACAAAATGACATTTCCAGTTTTGGAGGAAAACCTCCCACTAAACTAGTCCCTGCTCTCTCTAATAATATAAATATAATATAATATAATTAAATTAGAGGTCGATGTATAGTTCTTAAATGTTCTTGGCAAGTAGTGCAATCTAAAATGACAATACCATGAAAGTAATGGTCAGAAGGACACATAAGACAAAAATCAAAAAATCAAACAAATAAAAAAAAACAGCACCTTAAAATTATTTCACACACTGAAATAAAATAAAATGTTTCTTTCTACAGCTTTCCCTCTAAGGAAGTACTTAGTCATACCACTTCACCTACAGATCACTAAAGCATTCACAGAATTATGTTTTGTTTTTTAAATATTTCTTAAATCTCAAAATAAATTAATGCATTATGTTCACATTATGTTGCTTCTTTACAGTATCATGACCTAAAACTGTACAAGCAAGACAGTGAGAGAGACAGATAAAGAGAAGAGAAGAGAAAAGGAAGAGACAGAAGAGAGGAGAAGAAAAGAGAGAGACGCTATCCAGCTGGTGCTATGCATGGCCACTCGAGGGGGGACTTAATAGTCTGAAACTGATGGGTACAGCTCCCCGGTGACTAAGCAAATCTCTCCCATATGCTCCGGTGGCACAGGCTCCTGGCCTGCACAGGGGAGCCCAGAGAGAGAGAGCCGCCTCAGGCAGCTGGGCAGCCTTGGAGACCTGGAGGGCAGACAGGACAGGACAGGACAGGACAGGACGAGAGGATGGAAGGACAGAGGGGCATGGGTAGTGGAGGGGTGGAGGTTGGGTGGGTGACAGGGCAGGGCGGGGCGGGGGCAGGGAGAGGTCAGAACTGGCCCATCCTGGTGGTGAACAGGCTGCGGGAGCGAGGCATCGCCGAGGAGACGCGGCCAAGGCTGGAGGAAGGCCACTTGATTATGAACTGGGACGTGACTGGCACCAGATACCTGCGCAGACGGAGAGAGAGAGAGAGTGAGAGAGGGGGAGAGAGAGAGAGACGGAGTGAGATGGAGACAGAGACAGATTGAGAGAGGAGAAAGAGATACAGAGAGAGAAAGAGAGAGACAGAGAGAGACAGAGCGGGCATGGGGAGAAGGATTGGATAGGGCACAGAAGTGGTGACCGGCGTCAGAAAGGCACAGGCTGAAGGCTGAATAATCAGATCAGGTCACATTAACGCATGCTTCACAATCTGTCACAGCGCCTAGCACAGCTAATGCAGTATCAGGCTTCTCACTGGCGTGAGGACTCAAGCGGCAGCTTTAATGATGATCGATGGGCCCAGTGTCAAAGAGTCGCAAAGGCTTTGCAGGGGCAGATACTCGAGTCTGTTAAGTGTCCACAGTGTTTACCTGTATTTGTTTCAGAGGAACAGACTGTTCAGAAAGTGGATGCTAGATAAGATCATTACAGCCTGGAATAAGACATAAAGGTTAACTGGCTGACATGGATTGACCCACATAGGATTAACAGTCTTAATGCACCAGTGTGATGCTCCACACCTCCTGTGAGACCATGTGAAATCACATGTCAACTATTCCTTGGCAGTAAAAATGGCACATACTATTTTTAAGGGCCTCGAACAAAAGTTGCGTTTTTGGCATAACTTAACAGTTTGGCAGGCCAAATTAAATCCGTGACTCAGACAGCTTATTGTAAAATAATTCCTTTTTTTTTTTTTTTAACCCATGTGATAGGCGTGCCTTGTAAAACACTGCCAGGACAAATTAGCAAATCTGCTTCTTTAAGTGCACCAAAAAAAGCCTGTGCCGGCGAGAGCATCAGCTGCAACAGAGTCCGCCCTGGGGGAATTGAAAAGATTTAAATTAACTTCATTTAGTTCAAGAAGAGTGTCCTTGAAACTGTTCAAGTGCACCACTTACACTTGTTAGACGTATTCATGAGACCGCGGGCTAACTGCTTACGGATCAACTGGTTCGCGCCCACAGGAGAGCCGCACTGTTATTGCAGGCTCCTATCTCGAGACCGCTTTGAACACTTCACAGTGAGACACTAATGATTCATCCGCATTGGAATAGGAGGCAAATTAATCTTCACATTGTTTATCATCGGACAGCCACCGCCGTCCTGTGTTTAAGAGCGTACCCCAGCCCATAACTACTTTGTGATTTTCTGAAACAAGAGAGCTCTGGGAACAGAGTTTTTTAGTCAGTCAGGCAGACACATTAATGTTGGCAGTAATAATTAGTGAGTGAGTGATAATGAGAGAGAGTAGAAAGAGTAAAGTCAGCTGTGCACTTCGTTAGAATGAAGAGTCTGAGGGCGGAGAGTTAGAACTCCAGTTGCTAAAAATCTACATTCCTTGTCAAAATTATTTTATATGATTTAAATATATCTGGAAAGGTAATTGTGATGAGGAGGCGGAGGTCCATTGCTTTACTCCTACATTTACACCACAGGAACAATCTCAGCAGCCCAGGAACCAACTTTTTGAGTATAGACTATTTAGGTGCCAGGAACCTAGTTCCAGTACCTTTTTTAGTTCATAATACACACAGAGCAGGTGCTTTTCTGTGGGCCAGAATTTTTTTTTTAAGTCTGTACAGCAAAATGATGATATAATGTAAGTGATTTATACTGTATGGTGCTTTTGGGACTGACGTAATGTACGTCTAGTTCCCAACAGTGATAAGTGCTAGGAGTGCTAATCCTAACATTTCAATCATATCATGTCAATCATATCATCGCATCTGTGATAAATCATATTATCACATCAATGATAATGAGTGTTTTCTCAACTGCACTGTTAATTTGCCAAGGAAACATACAACATTTTGTTTCTTTGCTGGTTTTCTTGTTAGTCACCATTTTATCTAAATATGATAATCTTTTCAATCTTGCTGACGGTGATAGCAGAAGACTGTTAAATGCTGTTATCCACCAAATCAAGTGTCAGTGTGTCAGTAAGAGTCAGTACTGATAAGATGTATTAATAACGTTGTTATTAATAAAACTATTACTTACATAGTTTGGACTGTTTCAAACTTGAAAACTAAAAAGAAAAAGAAAAAATATATTCTAAATATGCATAAATATTCACATTTTCTCCCAATGAGGGTAGGAGAGATGAGTGTTTTTCCTGACTGCTGTGGTCATTTCATAGAGTGCTGGGATGGGCCTAAAGCCTGTGTGCCGGCGGAGAGGAAGGAGGTGTGGGGGGGCACAGGCACCCCCATAAGAGGCACTTGAGGGAGCTCCACTGATTGCTCTTTGCCGTCCCTCTCTAGTGGGTATGAGAGTTGTGCTTGGTGAGTGTTTGGGGGTTGACAGGGTTGGGTCAGGAAACTGGTTATACACAGCAAAGTGTGTTTTGTGTGTGTGTGTGTGTGTGTGTGTGTGTGTGTGTGCGTGTGGTGTGTTCTGTGTGGTGTATGCTGTGCGCTGTGTGTGTGTGTGTGTGTGTGTGTGTGTGTGTGTGTGTGTGTGTGTGTGTGTGTGTGTGCTGTGCGTGGTGTGTGCTGTGTGGTGTATGCTGTGTGCTGTGTTTGTGTGTGTGTGTGTGTGTGTGTGTGTGTGTGTGTGTGTGTGTGTGTGTGTGTGTGTGCGTGGTGTGTGCTGTATGCTGTGTGCTGTGTATGTGTGTGTGTGCTGTGTGTGTGTGTGTGTGTTGTGTGTGTGTGTGTGTGTTGGAGGGGGATTAGTGGTGGTAATGAGGAAATACACATGCTGCTGCTCTCAGGGTAATGAGGAAATACACATGCTGCTGCTCTCAGGGTAATGAGGAAATACACATGCTGCTGCTCTCAGGGTAATGAGGAAATACATATGCTGCTGCCTGGGCGACGACCAGAAACACACAGAGCTGTTGGAGACATGAAGCAGGCCAGCGTTCTACTTTAGTCTCAGACGCATACCGACAGGAAGGAGAGAGAGAGAGGGAGAGAGAGAGAGAGAGGAAGTCTACAGGATACTGTTCGCTCATGTGATTTTAAGTGATATTATTTTAAGATATTAAAGTCTTGCTATATGTAATAGTGATGACAAATGTGAATGATAACAAAAAAGACTTTGGTCTTGGAGATTGGTTTAACACTACACTGGAGTAACAAAACGATGCGTCTTTAGCATATCAAAATGTATACATAATTTATATCAACAGCTTTTAAAAGAGCCTTTTTTGAGAATGTAATACAGTAAGTGCTGCTGTGACACATTCCTGATGAAGGCCACACTAGGCCGCACAACAGAACGGACGCCAGGAAATGGATCTTTTTCTTACATGGAAAAAAAACTCATTGCCTTTGCAAAAGATCAGGAAATACTTCAGAAAGAAACCTAGTCAAGCATAACTGGTTGGGAAGAAAATCTGTAGGCCCCCTTAGTGGACACACAATAGCCATGAAGAGCGCTAATCTGTACACAGTCCATGGATATAATTCATGCTAAACACACCTGAGTGCCAACTATATTAAGGTCACTTATTCAGCGGCTCATCTGTTTCTATAATTAAATTAGCTCAGTCTCAGGAGGCCTACTAACCTGAAAGCAAGTTTGAGGGTCATTACTTAGCCACATGCTTTTGAAATAATAAAAAAGAAGAAGGCTGCAGAGCGCTACATCCTGATCCGTGTCTGCTGTACAGGCTCCACCCGTCTGGCACAGAAAAGGGCTCAGGCCAGAGAGAGAGAGAGAGAGAGAGAGAGAGAGAGTGTACAAGACACAGAGGACATAGAGCAAGAAAGGGACAGAGAGAGGACAGATACAGGGAAATGAAGAGAGGGTGATAGAGAGAGGTAGAGAGAGAAAAGTGGGAGCAAGAGAGAGAAACAGAGAGAAGAGAGGCACAGAGAGAGAGAGAGAGATGGAGTATAAAGCGAGAGGTAAAGAGGCCGGCGTGGGCGGGCAGGCGGTCTCACCTGGTGTCCTCCCACTCGGAGCTCAGTCCGCTGATGGTGCCCCGGGAGTCCTGCACAAACTTGTAGACCACCAGCAGACAGTCCCGACACAGCTGGACCACCCTCTGGCAGCAGCGCAGCTCCTGCGCGGTCACCACCTCGCTGCTGCGGTTGAAGATGCCCTCCCATGATGACCTGCCCACCAGACACCACACACCGTCAGAGAGAGCGGGAGAGCGTTACAAAAGACTTAACGATGACAAATTAGCCGTCTAACACACCTCTCCTGCATGGTCTGGGGCCAGTTGTTAACGTATTTAATGTATATCTGCCTCATTAAACGTCTCACTTGCGTGTCTTTTTTATTCTTTTGGGTTGAAAAGACGAATATATGGACAATGTACAAACGCAAGAAAGACAAAAAGTTTCTAAAAGTCTCCAAATTCTCTATAATGGCTGGGCGTGGTTGTTTGATTGGTTGGAGATGAAACGCAGCAAGGCCCAGGTGATCTGAGGTGTGTGCGGCTCCCTCCCTCCGTTCGACCAAGGGCCTCCTGGGATACGGTCGTACGTTTTGGCGCCTCACGGGCCACCTCCTTTGCGGCGCGTCGGCTGATTAGAGACGGCCGGCGCAGTGGGCGGGGTGGGCAAACAGGGACCGACTCGCATCAAGGCAACGGCTCATTGGACAGTGCGGCCGCCTAGGTAAACATGACCACCTGTCAATTAGGAGCATCTGCCCAGGAGCCTGCTATGTGCAAAGAGCCGTAGGGAACCCCGTCTGCTCGTCAGGGACGCCGTGCCGCGCTCCCGACACAAAGGCGATGAAGATATGGCAGACAAGAAAAAAAAAGGTCAACTCTTTATCGGCAGTGAAATGAAAAGGCGGCACAGCTGGCAGTGTTTAATGATGTGATTGCACTTTATATCCACGAGCCAGCAAGCGCACGCTTCGTTACGGAGACGTAAAAGTTGAGTTGAAACGACTTTTTTTTTTTACACATGCAAAAAACGCCGCCAGACTAGAAAGGATTTGATCCCAAGCGACGTGATTTCCACAGAGAGCACACATACAGCTTCTCTTAACTGGCGTGCGCTATAAACATAAGGTGCAGCTTTCATTTTTTAAAACGGCCCAAAAAGCTTTACAAGCAGCTGTTGAGCTGACAGTTATTGTCCCACGTACGGCAGCAGATGTGCGAGTTTGCAGGTTCACTCCATTCATTTAACTACAGGCAGCCATCTTCTCCCATTTTTGCTAAAGATTCGTTTTCACAGTGGTTGCTATATATTTAAAGTACAGAATGTTAAATATCAAAATGATGAACTTCTGTTCACAACGGCTATTTGATCAGGTGGGGTTGAAACATTTAAACAACATTAAATATTATGATGTCAAAATTCCTTCTATCATTGCAGTTTAACCAAGGGTAACATTTTAACTACATTAAATACGATGCTGTTGAACTTATCAATGTACACATTTATGTGATGTAAAATTTGAAAACCGTATGAAAGCATGGACTGGGAGATATTCCCACTGGCCGAGCAAAGATTTCAGATGTGGGCTGACCGTGCTGAAAGACCTGAGCGTTTGCAGGTGGGGCCGTATGAAAGCACAGGGAGTGAGGAGAGCTTTTGGTGCTGTATTGAGTGCTGGTGAGCGGGACTCACACACTCCAAGTTGGAGAAGCAGGTCTGTCTAAAATCAAAATCAGAGTGAATGTGTTTTGTGTGTGAGTGTGTGTGTGTGAGTGTGTGTGTCTGTGTGTGAGTGTGTGTCTGTGTGTGAGTGTATGTGTGTGTGTGTGTGTGTGTGTGTGTGTGTGTGTATGTATGTGTGTTTGCGTGAGTGTGTGTGAGTGTGTGTGTGTGCGCATGTGTATATGTGTGTGTGTGTGTGTGTGTGTGTGTGTGTGTGTGTGAGTGTGTATATGTATGTGTGTGTGGGTGTGTGTGTGTGACCTGCTCACTCACCCCGAGTTGGAGAAGCAGTTCCAGAGGCCCTGTCCGTGGCTCCAGAGCAGCCGGTTAAAGACACGGTTGAAAAGGCGGTACAAATGTAAACTGTCCACGTCAGGCTCTCTCCACACCCGCTGCAGCACCGAACGCACGTTGGTGCGAACAATGTCCAGAACCTTTACATCAGATCATGTACACACACACACACCCACAACCACATACAACCGCACGCACACGCACACACACACACACACACACACACACACACACACACACACACACACACACACACGCACACACACACACACACACACACACACACACACACACACACACGCGCACACATGCACAAACGCACACATGTGTGCACACACACACACGCACTCGCACACACACACAAACACACACACACACAGAGCAAAGAGAAACAAATGCAAGAAGTTCAGAGGCACGCAGTCAGCAAGAGAGCAAGAACAAGAGAGGGTTAGTATTTTTAACTTTCTCAACTTTCTTTAAAAAGTTCTTTCTTGTTTTGTCGATGCACACTGTTCCATGACTAATAGAGCGGCACCTCATGCCACACATGATAAAGAAGTCTGAGGGTGGCATTTGCATAGAGACAACATACAGTAGTACATCTGAGCAGCAAACATCTCTGAGCAGCAAAGAAATATGGCACATTTTATGTCCGATAAACAGCTCGTCCTGACATGGATATCTCTGCCCCTCTCTCCTCTCCTCTCCTCTCCTCGTCTCTCTCGGCGCTTTGTTATGCTTCTCCTGGCTGACTCCTGTTGTCCCTCTTCTGTGACAGTCTGCAGATATGCCCGATAATTTACTGTTCTTGAGTGAGTGCAGGTGAATTTATTTTCAAGCTTATTTAGCCGGCTCCATTAGAGAGGGTCCCGGAGGGGCTCCTGCCTGGGCTTCGGCCCCTCCTCCTCATCCTCCTCCTACATATCAGCTGTTCATTATTCCGCACCTGCTTGTGGACCTCCTTCCCTTCCACCTGACTTGCACACTTCTGCTGGGCCTGTACTACATCTGTAATTTGGACGGCCACCAAAATAACTGTTTAGCGTCAGTGGCTATTTTTCGTTTTCCGTCGCGCTGCTTCGGGAAAAGCTTAGCCCAACTTTCAGTTGGGTGGGGTAAAGAGGAGTTTAACTGTTTTCTCGTCCTTCAGGCATGCTAGCTGAATATATCTGGATTTGAATAACAACATATGCAAATACTAAATGCTAACATTGTTTCTAATCACTCTAATCTAACTCACTTAAGATTGATGCATCCAGTGGGTAACCTTTAGCATTTAGATATTTGAATATTACATTAACAATTCCCTGAACTCTTTAACTAATCAGTCTTCAGTTCTGGAATTCATTGTTCATCTACCAATGTGTGTTGTGGGTTTATCTTTCATTAAAGGACTAGAATGAAAAGCTCACCTTTCTCTGTTTGGTGGAGTCCAATTTCACCAACCAATAAGAGGCCACTTTTGGTTTATGATACTTCCAGTTGTCTAGAATCTGGGGACAAAAACAGCAACTTAAACAAAGGCTAAAAACACACAATATTACAAACAGTAGAGCTATTTATGCGTATGTGCATATTACAGGGAGGATACACCAGGCACTTAAGTGTTCCATTTGCGTTGCGTCTGCTGCAACAATTAGCTTCCACTATGATCAGTGAAACTGGCTACACCAGATGTTATAGCGGCGCGTAAGTTCGGAAAAAATAGACCAGTCTTCTAAAACGATTTTTGCGTGCTGTGAACTGAGTGTCCGGTGTAGCCTCCCGGTTAAAACTATAAACAGTTGCCGGTTTTTCAGTGCATATTCTGAAACTTGATCTATTTAGTCTATAGGTTAGTCTATAGGTTATATTAGGACAGTACCAGTATGTTGTCAACATTTTGAAATTGCAAAATGTCTTACACATTTTCAATGAAATTAATAGAATTTTAGTCTAAAAAGAAAAAATCTGACCAGCCAACAAAAAGCAGCAAGGTCATAGTTTCTACTTCAAACAGACTGAGGCAGTGAAGATTTCTGAAGGCAGAACCCACAACCAATTTACTTTCTATATTCTGACTGCAGATCTTCCTAAACTGTGCGCAATAGCTTTGCTGCAACTTTGGCTAAATAATGACACACTGTCCAAATGTTGGGGCTTTCCAGCTTTTAATGCTGAGAGGGTACATGCACATAATAGACACAAAAATCTTTATCTCTACTGAATAGAGCTCAATAGAGCGCCGAGTGAGACAATGTTCTAGAGTGTCGAATCCCTTCAGGGGCTAAGAGCTGTTGCTAGCTCTGGAGCTCAGAGATATTATTGCGCTGACGAGCTCTCATTCTTGAGGAGTTCATTCTTCAACAGGCCTTGGACTGCACAAAAGCACTGAACAGAGAGAAAGTGGTTCCCTTAAGTTTTTTTTCTTCAGGTCTACCTATCAACTCTTTCTCTGCTCTTCTGGTCAATCACATGTCAGCAGACACTAGGCTGCTTCAAGGTCAACTCAAACATTACTTTTTCCCAAAATGCTGTGATGATACTACACAGCTTCAGCATTACCGTGTATTTATTTCCCCATTTGATTTGTCCTGTGAGATCTTGGTTTCCAACTTAATTTCTTTCATATATTTAAGTGACAAAAGCAGAGCACAGCCGTGCTGTGAAGATGTTCCAGCTAGCGATAGTGACTGCGTGCCAAATTCCTTGCGTGGCCAACACAAAGCGCGAGTGAGACAAGGTGTTTTGGAACAGGTGCTGATGTTCAGCTACAGTATGCATTCCACCAGACAACTAATGATCATCATTAGAAGACCAGGTGGTAAATAATTGTCTCTTGTGATCTGAGTGACACAAAAACAATACCGTGGAAAAAAAGGAGGGGAAAAAAGATTATGATGACAAAAAAAAAAGAAAGAAAACAGACACGCAAATGATTTTGGCAAGAAAAGGCCTACTGGGTTCAGTAGAATTAAGCTTGTGTGTGTGTGTGTACGTTTGTGTGTGTGTGTGTGTGTGTGTGTGTGTGTGCGTCTGCGTCTGTGTGAGCATGTATGTGTGTGTGTGTGTGTGTGTGTGTGTGTGTGTGTGTGTGTGTGTGTGTGTGTGTGCGTCTGTGTGACTGTGTGAGCATGTATATGTGTGTGTGTGGAGTGGGAGATGCGGAGGCCGATCCTTGGCTCTGCCAGCAGCGAGACCGCGTGCGGCGGTGGCGGTAGCGGCGGCCACCAGAGACCGGCGTTGGACACTCACTTCATCCAGCAGCAACTCGGCGTCCTCCTCGTTCTTGCCGGGGAAGCGGATGCGCATCTCATTGAGCGCGGCCAGCGTGTGCCGTGTCAGCTCCGCCTCCTGCTCCTTCGTCTTCAGGTTCAGCAGGGACTCGCCCTGCAACACAGACACAACACAGTGGCAAAACCCCACTACCAGAAATACACACACACACACCCACCCCCGTTACCCTGCAGAAATGAAGATGAATTAGGGAGTAGATCGCGGCCCCTGCTTTCCTCGCTCATCATCAGTTTTCGCCACCCCCCATCCCCTCCCCGCAGCTCCCCTCGGCAACCACAACCCCCCACCATCCCACCGCCCCCCCCCGCCCCCCGACTCGCCTCGGCTTGGCTGCAGAGCTCAGCAAGACAACAATGTGGTCACAATTAGGCGCCTGCTCCCCGGCTGCCCGCTCCTCTGGGGGCAGCTATCGCTCACTGCCGGCCCGCCACACGCCGCACCCCATTGCTGCCACTACCGCCACTATGGCCTGGACCACAGAGCCTGCGCTCTCTCTCTCTCTCTCTCTCTCTCTCTCTTTCTCAGTCTTTCTCTCTTCCTTTTTTTCTCTTCCCCCCTCTCTCTCTCATCCTTTCTCCCTCTCTGTCTCTTCCTCATTCTCTTTCTCTGTCTGTCTTCCACATTTTCTATTTCTTTTCCTCTTTCCCTCTCTCTCATTCTCTCTCTCTCTCATTCTCTCTCTGCTTTTATCTGGGGGAGCTAGATTATACCGGATAATGTTACACTGAGTATGTGACAATATGGATTTACAGCTCAACTTCAACTATGGGAGGAGAGGAGGCTCTCGAAAAAGTTCAAATGTCTGTCTCCGCACAGTGCAGTAAGTGCAGTGGGGCTTGATACGTAAAAATGTGCTACGCATAAGGATCATCATCATTGATCCTCATTGATCCTCATTGAATGCACTGAATAAACTGGGAACTCAAAAGAAAGTCTGGCAATTCCGTGAAAGAGGCCCGTCTGTTAACTTCACTTAGTTTTATATAACTTCGCTTTGGGTCTTTAGAATTAAAATGCACGTTGCACTTACATTTTAATTTAGATTATCTGCATTTACATAGATTGAGCAGATGGTTTTATCCAAAGCCAAGAACGGTGCTGCCCAGGCATACATATATTATCAGTCTATGGGTTTGATCCCTGAGCATTGTGAATCCCTTTGGTCGCTTTGGATAAAAGGATCTGCAAATCCCCCCCCTTTTATTAAGCCCATGACTCTACCAGTTGAGTAACAGAAACACTAAACAACGTTTTAAATTAAAAAAAAAAAACATTTGTCTGCGTGTACGTGTACGTGTTAGTGTGTGTGCGTGTGTGTGTGTGTGTGTGTGTGTGTGTGTGTGTGTGTGTGTGTGGCTCACCTTGTAGACATAAAGGTACTCTCTAAGGAAGACGGCCTGCTGGGTGGGGTTAAGCTGGTGTATGCTGGTGTATGCTGGTGTATGATTGTGCATGTGTGTGCGTGTGTGCGTGTGTGTGTGTGTGTGTGTGTGTGTGTGTGTGTGTGTGTGTGTGTGTGTGTGTGTGTGTACGTGTACGTGTGTACGTACGGAGCTTGCCATGTGGGCGTGGATGGTGCCCAGGCTGCTGCTGTGTGGCACCCTGTGGGCAGAGCCGCTGCGGCTGAGCGAGTGGGAGCGGGACGCCGTGCTGGGCCGCCCGGTGGTCGAGGACCACGACGCTGACGCTGACATTGAGGAGGCGGCACCAGCCGAGGAGGAGGAAGAGGGCGTCCTGCCGGCAAGTCCTCCTCGCTGCTCGTTGGTGGGCGACTGGGCGGCCAGTGAGGAGATGGAACGCGGGCAGGACACCGAGCGGCGGATTGGCCCCGACAGGGTGGGAGACGCCGCCGCGCGGATACGCACGGTCTTCAACGGAGGCTTCCCCTGGACACGGCCTGCAGGGGAGAGGAGGGAGAGAGAGAGGGAGGGGGAGGGAGAAAGAGAGGGAGAGGAAAAGGGAGAGGGGGATGGACAGAGGGAGAGGAAGAGGTACAGAGGGAAAGAGAGAGGGAGAGGCAGTGAGAACTGATAAAAATGGTGACCCAAATAATTGCTCTCGCAGATGAAAGAAATGCAGCTCTCAAATACCCAACTCTGTGTGCTGTGGCTGCTGGGGCAAGGGGACAGAGTGAGGAGAGTGGGGGGGGGGGGGCAGTTGGATTTGCCTGCTGAAAGACTGAATGAATGAGGAGTGGGAGGGAAAAAAAGAGAAAAAGCTCTCAGAAAGGCCTTTCATTAATTAGAGAACCATGTGCTAGTGTGACTGCCCTGGCTGCTCTCTTTCTCTCTCTCTCTCTCTCTCTCTCCTACCATCCATCTATCTCCCTCCTGCCCTGTCTCCCTCCCTCTCTCCCTCAATCTCTCACTCTCTCTCCTGCTACTGCCCTGCCACTCTCTCTCTCCCTCTCTCTCCATCCATCCATTTCTCTCCCTCTTGCCTTTCTCTCTGTCCCTCTCTCTCCTCTCTCCATCCCACCCTGCCTTCTCTCTATCCCTCTCTCTATCCCTCTCTCTCCCCCTCCCTCCCTCCCTCTCTGTCTCTCTCTCCCTCTCTCTCCTCGGCTGAGATTAGATGGTCCGGCTCCTCACCCTGCTCTCCTCTCCTCTCTGCCATCCCCACCCCGACACGCCTGATGTTGAACGACCTCCAGCTTGAGCGGCGGCCAGCACAAGCACGAGAGCCACTGTGTGTGTGTGTGTGTGTGTGTGTGTGTGTGTGTGTGTGTGTGTGTGAGCGACTGTGTGAGCGAGAGCGACTGTGAGCGAGTGTGAGCGAGTGTGCGGCTTCTGCTCCGGCACCGGCAGCAGCCCCACGGCCCAGCCTTGAGGGACAGTAGTTGCCAAATCGAGCGCATTATAAGGGCTTAGCTTAGTCCGCCCCCAGATGGGCTCGGGGAGCAGAGTCACAGCAGCGTGGGCTCACAAACAGCAGCCAAATCACTGCTTTGTCCTTCACTCCCAGCTCAGAGCTGGTGGCACAGCGCTGAGCTCTCGCTAGACTCGCGTGACTGTCCGAGCACAAAATCACTCGGTGCAATATGACACACAAGCATGTTTGATTTGGACTCCCATTGTAATGGCTGTCCTTGGGTAGCATTTAATACTTAATTGATTAATCCACTCTAATGTGTAATTTCACGACAATGTCGCAAGATGTGCTAGCTCTTAAGGTAAGACTTAACGTTACAGGGTTGATTTTACTTAAGAACAGGAATTTATTTCAGAAGATCATAGTATTGTACAATAAAATATTATTATACAACATACACACTGCAAAAATGGCCCTCCAAAAGTAAGATTATTTATTGCAAATCTAAGCATACTGCCAGTGCGTTGAGCATACTGCCAGTGCGTTGAGCAAATCTAAGCATACTGCAAGTGCGTTGAGCACATCTAAGCATACTGCCAGTGCGTTGAGTAAATTTTTGATAAGACATCTTTGTTAGGTGAGTCTCTTTATACTAAAAACAATAACAACTACATATTTGATCTTAATGTAAGATTAATAACACTTGGTTACACCCCTGTGAAAAATCCAAATTGTATCACCTTACAGCAACTGCATTACTTCTTTGCTTTGAACTTTAAAATAATATCATACATTTACTACTTAAAAAAATGCAGGTCCCACAGTTGGAAGGCAACTCAATACACCTTCTATTACTGATAGGGCTGGGACAGTATGGATTTTTTTCTTACCGCGATATATCGCTTTTGTGTAAATCGAGTTTAAATGGAGAGAATAGAAAAGTGTTACGATTATGCCAGTTCTCCCCTCCTCTCAAATGGAATGTTGGAACATTGCGCTCCCCAACACACACGTGAAAGGTCGGGTTTTGTTTAGAAAACCTTAAATCCATGTCATAAGATGGTTCCTCACATTACACATCACGACATTACACACTAAGTCCACACATAGGCTACATACGTTATGCAGGCCCATGTTTGACGGATGTTTTCTTTTTTTTCTTGCGGTGATGACAGTGACGAGCTCAGACCCGCGGTAGGCGTTACGTGACCGCGGCGTTGCCCTAATTACTGATATCCAAATCTTTTACTTTGTTTTGATGACAGACTCAATCCTCCTCAGCATGGAGGATACCCGTATTGCCCACATTTCTGGAGAAGCTCTGCTGATCTTTATAGACTAAGCTTTTCAACTGAAGGGGTTGTGTTGCTCTATCTCTCTCTTTAACATACCCTTAATAAAAGGTGTTCCACTGGATTCAAGTCAGATGACATACTTGGCCAGGTCACAGTTTTTACTTGTTTTCTTGGTTAGAAAAGTGTGTGTGTGTGTGTGTGTGTGTGTGTGTGTGTGCGTGCGTGTGCGTGCATGTGTGCTTGCGTTTGTGCTTTGGATCATTATCATGCTGGAATATTTCTTTTCTGCCAAACTTCTGGATACTATCATCTCGTCTGTCAGCACTTAGGGAAATACACAAGCGTCCATGGTGCCATCTATACATGCCATTTACATTTACATGTATTCATTTGGCAGACACTTTTAGCCAGAGTGACTTACAGCAATAGAATAACATTTAAGCTACAGAGTTACAGCTACAACAATATAATATAGAGACATTTAAGCTACAGTGCAGAGGAGACCTTAGCTAGGATTTACCACTGCATCTGTCAACAGTAGTACTACAGGACATGAGTGCCTACATTTTAAGTACTAGTCAAAGTATGGTAGGCTGAGAAGTGGTGAAAGAGCAGGATGAGGAGAGGAAGAGCATATCAGATGAGTGAGGTTGTCATAAGCGCTGGGAGAAGAGCTATTTTATGTCCACTCAGGAAGCCACATGCCATCACTCTCCCTCCTCCGTCAGAGCTACACTGTTGGAACTATGAGCTCCCTGGTGCAGTCCTGGTCAGGGTCATGCCAAACCTCATCTGCATTTACATGTTTTGGTTTAGCAGACACTTTTATCCAAAGCGACTTACAAATGTCAATTATATTACAAGGGCCATTGTCCTCGGAGCAACTCAGGGTTAAGTGCCTTGGTCAAGGACACAACGGTGGAAGCCGGGAATTGAACCCTCAACTTTTCAGGCTACTGCGTACTCGCCCAGCTCCTGCGCTGCTACGCCACCACGGCTACCACTGCCCCCATAGTTACCTTGGTCTCATCTTTGGCACCAGAGAATGTTTGTGCTTCCAATGTTCACAAGGCTTGTTCTTATCATGTTCTTTAGCAAAGTTTTATTTTGAGGTTTTGTGCTTAAGAGTGTGGTTGGGCGGTGACTCAGGAGGTAGAGGAGTCGAATGGCAACTGCCTGCTGCTGACTAATGACCATGTCAAAGTGTCCTGAGCAAGACACTTAACCCCAAACTGCCCCTGATGTGCATGTTGGCGCCTTGCATGGCAGCCTCAGACATCAT